>NW_006281105.1:743465-976663 GCF_000203795.2 Batrachochytrium dendrobatidis JAM81
AATGATCAAAATACAACATCTGAATACACCAGTCCAGTTCAAACCTATAGCGTCATCGTGTGTCGTATGATGATCGTTGTGTTTGAATACTGACAACACAAACAGTGACTGCTACAGTATTCAACGACTAAACAATCGCATCGACAGAATGTTTCCAAACACGCATCGTATTTTGGACATCACATCATAAGCTACTCTGTTGTTTGTCATGGTTTGCTGACTGTTCAACAAACACCAGTGTTGCAAGGCGTATGACTACACACCACATCACACTACACTGTCAGATACTGTCAGATACTATCCGATACTGCACATATTATGGCACACCACGCTACACCACATTGCATCACATACATTGCTTGATACCATCGATTTTAGATCATGCAAACAGTCTAGTATAACGGTAGATCTACGTCAAACAATTGCAATCACACAGACTCGGACTCGGACTCGAACTGTCCACCAAACAATCAACCAGGCGTTGATGTCAATACACGCCATACATGTAGTCAGTGTATGTACAAACAAAATACATGCTCTGACTGCAACATAAATACAAATGTTTACACCAATCGGCTAGAATCCACCAATTTGGTACAAATTATCACACGATTGTCACAAATATTGACAACCATGACAATCGTGACAACCATGACACAATCTGATAAAATGGGTTTAAACTCGATTTAAAAACTTGCATATTGTTGTCAGCACATATCATACAAATGCTACACTACACATGGCTGTATACAATGTAACGTGTGTCGTGTTTGCAGTGCTTGCAGTATTTGCAATGTCTGTCAAACGCATTGTATCGCATCCAGTCGTGTCACTCAGTTTGAAGTAGCCGTGATACTAGAACAGTAATCTACATTGATAACATCATCCAAATACATATATTGGACAGCACAGTCAACCATGTCGTGTTTGGTAGTCGTGTGTACCAGTTCAATTGACCATGTGTTCGATTGACAATGTGTCCATTTTAAAGCATTTTTGTTGATTGCATTACACCGGTATATTGAACTCGGATGGTATTTCAAATGTCGGATAAGCAATTATCTGTACTACGGCTATGATTATCCGTTGACCGTTGATCATTATGCATTATACATTATATATTGGCACTATATGTGTGTACCGTTTGGTCATGACTGACGAATACACAACAGTCTGATACTAACACAATACAACAATCAACACAGCGTGCATACTAAACACCAATAATCATGTATATTGTCAACTCAACACTGTCGGTATATCATATACATACACCAATACACTAATGTACAGTATGCGACTGTATATGACTATATATAACTGTGTACAATACATTATAAACAACTTTTTGGATATTGTCAATTTAGTTTATTGTGTAATGAATGCAATATGTATATGATCAATGCAAATGGTCAAGTATTTACAAGATTATGAACTAAACAGGTCAAGGACCTGTAGTTGCAAGTGTTTTGCTCTTGTTGACAGTATAGCGCCGTTCAAAAATGGTTTTTGTAAAAATAGTGTACAAGACTTTTGAGAATCCAAAGACTTCACCGTCGAGTGACATGCCAACATCAACTGATAGATTTACATCGAATGAGGCCGGGCCAGAGTCGAGTCGTTTGATGTTTTCAAGGTTTGATATGTCTTTTTGGATACCAAAGTTGATGCCAACTTTGTTTGCAATCGACAGTGACGTTTCCAAAAGATCAAATTTAAACACTTCGGCTGCAAGTTTAAGTTTTGGGGTGAGTGCAAATTCCAGTCGTGTTTCAGCAACAAGCTTGTCGGCTTCGACGTTGCTAGTATATACAGGATTGAACCCACGGTATGTGTTTTTTTCATTAGATGCAATGCTGGTTTCAAAGTTGGAATAGGACACGGTCAGATTTGCTTTTGATCGGACTTCAGCCGAAATGCTCGCATCCATGTTAAACTCAAAAACTAGCTTAGGGCCAAGAGACAGCACTCCAGGAATGTATATCGGAGTCAGTGGGTACTCAAAAATTGGAATGGAAACCAATCGTTTGTCTAATCTGACACCTATGTCAAACGACAGCATGGCATACATGTCTATGTCACCTTCCCAGGTCAATGAATATTTTGGCTTTTTGAACAGTCGACCGGATGCACGAAATAAAAGTGTCGTTTGTGCTTTGATGCCACATGGATTGCAACCGACTCGGAATACACCGCCTACATCTGTTGGGTTAAGTTCGACTGATGGACTGGCTTTCAGATCCAAGTTGAGTGCGATACCAACAGTTTTGGCGTTTGGTTTGGATACTCGACCACGCTTTTGCAGTAAATGGGTGCTAGCTTGACCATTAGAAATATCATCAGCAGTGATACCACCACCCTGGCTGCTTTCGACACCAGGAAGTGCAAGAATTTCAAAACTGCCAGTAACACCAGCCTTTTCTGGGTTAGTGGTTGTAAACACGACAATTTTTCGTTGAGCGTCAAGCATCCAGTCGGTAGCAAGAAGTAGAGCCTGCTCGGCTGAATTGCCAACTCCACAACCATGTTGCGATCCAATCACCAACAGGGTTTTTTGGACTTTCCAGTTGGTGCTTGGCAGTGGTTCAGTAAGCACCATCGTAACTCGATCTTGGTTACATTTAATAGACAAAAGGCTTTGGATATTGTCGAGATTGACAGATGGGACGTTTGCAGTGATTTTCATTCCAGCCACGACAATCGAATCACGGCCTTTGAGCGGATCGTACCATTGCAAAATGGTTTCAGGTGATGGCGTTTGATCTTGGAGATATGGACGAATTTTAAGAATATTTATAAATCGGTTTACATGTTTTACTTTGTTGGCAAGCCCTTTGAACCTAGAAGCTCTAGCCAACGACACGGGAGTTGCATTTACAACGCAGATTATCAACAGAATTAGAGTGACAAATAACATATTTATATGGTTTGTACTTGGTGAATTTGCAAGGTTTGATACAGTTGTTGTTGAGATTATGGCTTAGATTGAGCAAAAACAGCCTGTTTTTATATTCCAACCGACAGTCGATGCATCGCATGTTGCTTTGTTTTAGTTTTCTGTTTCACAGGATCAGGGTGGAGTCTACACTGGTATTACAATGAGGGTTGGTCGCCCTTAATTTAGCTGTGCAAGACAAAAACACACTATTTATAACTTGTCTCGAATAATAGCTCTTAAATACTGTCATATACGAGTGCATCACACATACCACATTGCCATTTTTACGAGCATCACTATATATAGCATGTAGACTAGTGGTTTCACATTCGAGATTTGAGCCGAGTGGTTAGACATACACCAGCTCATATATCGATAGCGTCAATTCAAACCCGACATTTACTGCTTTTAGGCTGTGAATGGCCCTTAACAGTCTGGTTGATTAAAATGTTGTTGAACATATACGATCAAATGTATCAATCACTACTGCACAGCTGATTATTAGTTGTATTGCGTTTGTAAAACTAACACATCCGCCCTGATTTAAGCCAGTGCTAATGTGCTGGCTGAACAGCACGTCTAATAAGCAAACCATACGCATCTGGACTCGAAAGCAACTGCACAGCATTCAGATTGATCTACGAGACTGTGGGGTTCAACAAATCGGCTGCTATGGGTTTTTAGCTTTCTGATTGAGGCTCAGTTGTTAATTTCAGTTTGCATAGCCTGGATCACATTGTTTAAACGTGAGCCACAATACAAGAGCATCGTCACAATATGTATCAAGTCTATTGTTGTATAATGTCAGCACTGCTATGTTGAATCATGATGGGCTATCCGGATGTAGTTGTGATATTAAGAGCTGTGCCATTTGTGTGGAAAATACGATATATCGACCAACAATCAAAACAGTTGGCACAATAGACACCATTGATGTGTTCTGGCTAACAATACAATTGGACATGTCATGTCATTAAATGACAAATATGCAATGTAGTAGCCAGAGTGGTCTGATAAAGCATGATACGATAAACAATACAGTCAGACACCAGGACAGTATCAAGAAATGAGTATACAAGTGTAACTGATTCGAGATCAATTATCATGTCATACCCGAGTCTTGCGATAAATGCAGCAACCATGATCAAGCATTCAATGTCGTATGTCCAGTGACCAATGTCCAATGTCGTATGTAACGTGAATGGTTTATTGCCAGTGTTGTATACCAACTACTGGACATATCAAAATATACAATACATGTTGCAAATGATTTATAAATCAATATACAGTCGTATTCACATACAATCAATCACGACACAAATGTCGATATACATAATACACAGCCAATACCATGTCATGATTGGTGTCGGTTTACTGTACAACACTGTATTATTCTGACAAAGTCGATTGGTTACTATGCGTGCTCATTTTTGTATAAACCAACTGGACGAGTGTTTACATATTCATGACATATTCATGACACTTGATCAATCCGCGACTCTGCATTCAGTCAATCCAGACATTACAAGTAAACACTGTTCGACATGCAAACAACCGCTGCATTCCAAAATGCACAATCTGTTGAACTAGATCGTGAACATACCCAGAGTGTTAAAATACAACACATACGAATGTGTGCACAGTTTGACCGACAGCATCGGACCAGTCAACACTGATATATCAGTTGCAATGTATGAATTTGAGTTGAACTTGTCGATCGTGCAATGTATGACTGCCAACAATGGTCAAAAATGATCAACAATAGTCAACAATGATCAAAAATGATCAAAATACAACATCTGAATACACCAGTCCAGTTCAAACCTATAGCGTCATCGTGTGTCGTATGATGATCGTTGTGTTTGAATACTGACAACTTCCAATAGGAAAATGCAACATTCAGCCATTGTTTATTCGAGGCCGTCACTGCAAGATAAATACAAATGTGTATTTTATGCGAATACAGCTGTAATAGTGGCAAGTGGTGGTAGATTTTAAAAGTTTATAAACCGCTTGTAGGCTAATTTATCATCAATTTCCAATATCTGATGATTAAATCAACTAACATTATAGTCACCCATTTCAGCATGTAACTATTTATTGTGATGCAGTAGCGCTAATATCTTGGCCAATGATTTGCACAATCAACACCAAGCTAAATGCTCAGTTAAAGTATAATTTCAAATATTCACACCCATCAATAGGCGTCAAGACTGTGTAGAATACAAGTATGCCAGATATGTATAATCCCCATGCAAGAACTAAAAAAAGTTTGTAGCAATTAAAAAATCAGTTTAATCACATACCAAAATAGTATTGGGCTTTGTAGATTCAAGTTGAAAATAGCAATAAATTAAACTTACCTTGGGATTTTAAAGGGCCAGATACAAGAGAATCTAAGTTTGGAAATCCCACAATGTTACAGAAAATATGAGTGGCAATGGGCCCATACAACGATCCTGTTCGAATAAACAGGTACGTTGCAAGCCATCCAAAAACCATAGTATACATCAGTTGAAAGACTACCAGCAAAAGTGAAAGTATGAATCAGATGGCATATAAACTATAAATTCATGGATATGCCTAAAATAAATAGGCGGTGAATTAAATACAAAAATCATACTTGAACTAGTAGCTGCGTGTATGATGGATCGACGAGTATAACCACCATCACGGATGACTTCCCATGCGTGGTGCAGATGAGCTAATTTGTAAAACAGAGTTTAGATCTACCTAGATGATGCATACAATACGCAAAATGATATCAAGCTTGGTGTAGATTGACCTACTCACCAATACCAAAAAACAGGGGCAAACACCAGATTGTCTGTCTAGCACTGAATCCCCCAGCAAGCATAATAGGAACCATGTAGCCACGAAACACAATTTCTTCAACAATCGGACCCTAAAACATTGCATGATACCCACTCAAATATGAGTGCTCATAAATTCAAATACAGCTCAAGTATATTCGAATATCAAATTCGTGGCCAGATCTTCAGAATGAAACCTACCACTACCCAATTACGAATAGTAATCAAGTTTTTGTCAGGACTGTCAAGTGCCTGCTGCATCTGGATGTATATTTCCATGTGATCCAATACGAGTGGGCCAAGGAACAGTGCTCCACAAATACCAAGAGATACTGCAATAGATGAGATGGGTGAATGAGAAACGATGCCAACATACTTGAATGTGTTCCAGACCTATCCCAGTTTAAGCAACGATTGTAGATAAGTCTGAGAAGTTGAATAAAGCACCCGAGTCTGTCAAAAACTCTAGTGTTACCTCTAGCCAAATGCTATAAAGAGTGTGTCTAATTGGATCTACATGCTCAATAGGTTTCCTTGCAGAAGCAAGCAGACCTACTACAAGAACAAACCCAATTGCACAGGTCAATGCAACCGCCTTAAATCGCTGTCGGATCACATCGGGGTCATTACGAGATCTGGAAATAGCTCCAGGAAATAGATAGAACGAGCCCACAAATAATGTAGATAAGAACAGACAACTGCTCATAGCAGCAAGCCAAGTCAAGCCATGAACTGTGCTGGTTTGTGGCATGATGTGGTATTACAAACAAGATGACTGGATATTTATCAGCAATCTACTGCCAACTCAAAATGTAAATTCATTAATCTTGATTCATCATGGAAACACACCGATTATAAACTCAAATCTACAATATGTTCAAAGCCAAGAATTTGGTAAACTGCCACTTTGGCATTATTTCATTTGTGGGAGAAAAAGCAAAGTACGGTGTTAAAAAGCCTTGACCATGTTTTCAAGTTAAAGATCAACCCGACTAGAAATATAAAAGTTAGCAAAATAGATTGAGCCATAAAGCACACTTGAATAAACTTACCTTGAATAGTAGAATTGCAATTTGACCCAAGTAAAAATAGATGAAATGCTAAAAATAAAATCCATGAGCAATGCTGAAATTGAACCCAGCAGTAACAAGCAAAATATACAAACCTTTGTTTCATGTGTAACATATGAGCCAAAGTTTCGACCAACAATACAGTGCCATGTGGGGTTGTATTTTTTGTCAAACTCACGTTTGATAAAAGCAGCAATATCCTTTTCAATGTTGTACTTTTCCATTGCCTGAGTAGCACAGTCGACAGCATCTTGCTGCATTTCTTCGCTCATGTCGGCATTCTTGATGACAGCCTTTCTGTCAGACATTATGAAATATGGCTTTTGCTAAGATAGATATAAGACAGACTAATTCTAATACAATAAATTAGTTTGACTTGTCAAGAAGCCAGACACGCGTAATGGTCAGCACCAAACACGCGTGAAACCTACAAGCCCATCTACAAATGAAGAATAATACATTTGGTGGCATGCTGTAAAGAGATAAAGGATATACCCAAGTATCATTAACCTTACATATAGGCTACGCTTGAATAATAGGGAAATTTAGATTTAAATAAGCCAGTATCTAGAAAACGACGGCTTTAACGATACTTTAAACACTGAATCAAATGCAGGAAATGGTGTTTTAGATGGCAATAGCGTAGCTTAGATAATGGGTTATCAAGACAAGATGAAAAACAGTGGCGCTCATTTATAATAGTAGTGGCTAATCAAAGGGGCTGGAGTGAATCAAGAAACTGTGTGATATACTAATCACTTCCCAAACCATAGATATAGGCAAAACTAGCCATCTATAATGGCATTATAGATAGCCAGCAGTCCAGTGTAAAGCTATTGCTCCGTTCAAGTCAGTCAACAGTAGTTGGCTGACAGTATACAAGCTGGTTGACAATAAAAGAATAAATTCATAGCAGACATGAATGCATATGCAAGCAACTAGTCTCGACACCAACACACCAAATATCAAACACTTACACTGAGAGTTGGAGTTGGCTGAAGAGCGAGAACTGCGACATTTATGTTACCGTGCGTACCCTCAGGATAGTAGAATGCCAAAAAATTCAATCTGAATTCCTGTCTGCTGTATGACCGACCATCTTGCTCTTGTTACGGCTCTGTCCTCTGGCGCTGCACATCTCTCTCTCAAGGCACGTATTCAAACTGTCTATAATAATTCATATCAAATTACTTTAATCCTAGCATCAGGAATATCTGTAGTTGCTCACTCAAGCTTAAACTTGGTTACATTAGGAATGGATTGATTTGGTTTTATTTGGAACTGCCAATTGGATAGACTCTCCTGAGTCTACATTGCTTGTTAAAGCATTATTTCATCTATTTAGTGACAAGGTACAGTTTATAGTTGGTTTTAATTCAAGATTCTGGCGTTTTCTGCAGGCTTCCAATTTAAACAAGGGAATACAATCTAATCTGTACTAATTCAATCTGTATTATAACTGTCAAGCATTAACTAACTGTTTTTGATTTTATTGATCTATATGATTTCTGGAGTATAGCATTCCTTTGGGATCACCCCAGATCCAGCCCACATGCTGACACTAGTCACCAAATCCGTCGAATTTTTAATTCAACAGCAAAGGCAATTCATGTCATCTCAAAATGAGATTCCATCTGCCCCACCAACATCACGAATTCTCCCCACTAGATCACGACCAGACAGTCCATCTCAAGGCATTACTCCTCTTAGATCCATGGCCATTGTCTTGTTTGAAAATGCTGTATTTTGCCCTGATGTAAGCACGAATTGTTTAATGTTTCCTGTTTGAATAGCTCAAGTGCGTTGAAGCTATCTATAATTGATAACTCCAATCTATACTAAAAATAAATTTCAACAAATCACTGAATCTATATCATTCACTAGCTACATGACTCACTACTCAATCTACTGACCCCGTTAAGCCAAGATTCTTCCAATCTCAATTCTCGCCGTCTTGCAATAGTCTGTCTTGGTAATATGTGCGCAAAATCAGGTGCAAAGTTCATACCACTATTGAGACATGCTAGCGCTGCACTCATAGCCATAGTAGTAAAACATTCGGTAGTTCCTTCACAGATTCTCGCCCAATCTTTGCGTAGTCTTTATATGATTGTAAATGAAAACAAGACTATTTCAGGCGAAATAGTAAATCAGCTTGTTGCAATTTTACCATTATTGATCTTTCCTACTTTGTCGGAATTTGCAGCTTGGAAAGCAATAGGTAAGTTGAATATACATCAAACTTCAAACATGCGATTGCATTATAACATTTTTCAAATTGATCATTTATTGGTTACCAGGAACTAAATCAGATTCGTGGAGAAAACCACCTGATTCTGATTCAGAAATATCTGATACAGATACTACTGGGCCTCGAAAATTGTAAGAAATGTATCTTTATTTGTTTGGTGATACCTGAAAAAATAGCTAATACAAAACCCACTCAATTTTAAATTAATAGCCATCAATCCAACACTAAACTATGGATGAATGCACTGCAGCTTTTATCGGCGTTTACCAAAGTGGGAAATACAATACTGTTACTTTAGATATGCAACTTGTAAGATAGATGTTGATCAGCTAACACCTGACGTGTACTCAACTTTTCAATATCATATTTATTGGCACAGTCGAACCCAAAACAAGTGTTTCCTCAATTTGGCAGTATCATTTTTCCAGGAGGAAATCTTGCCTCCATCCCATTGATTGATATTATTATTTTTTCTCCAGATCCAAAGCTACGAACTGCTGCGACTTCTACAATTTGCACTCTTTTTGAAAGTTTGAAGCCATTTTTTGCCATAGCCTCTCACAGGTAATTTGCTTTATGGCTACACGGTTGTTCGAGATAATTGAGTTGAGCTTTTGGGTTGATATGTAAGCTAAACTGTGTGTATTTTTAACACTAGTGAAACAAAACCTGCTTCATTTGCCTCACTTTCTCAACGATTAGCTGATCAGTTATGTGCTTTCCATATATCCTTGATGACGCATATACTCGACAAGCAACATGCCTCAACTCTAACTCTTTTGCTTCAAGTAAATACAGATTGTCATTTGCAGTGCGTCTATCTATTTACTTACTAATTCATTTTTTCCATTTGAATTAGGTCCTTACATCTTTGGTTCAATGCACTTTATACACTCGATTATCGCAAGACTTTCGATCTGAAATCGTCACTCGAATTGGTGCACTTGTATCACATCATGGTCAGTTTTTATCGTTTATACCAACTCAGTATGCTATCAAACGAGTTCAGCTATTTACGCGTTTTGATATGAATATTGTACTCGTAGACTCTTCTGTGCAAGCACGTGCATTGGAGTGTTATTCAGCTGTGCTTAGCACAATTCAAGAACCCAATACATGCGCAACTTCTCTCACCTGGATAGATACCATTCCTGGGGTTCTTCAAAAATGTTGTGACTATGCATCATCAGATCAAATTGTTTTACGTATTGCTGCTTTAGAGGGATGTTGTGCTATAGCAAGATATCATCCACTTTCATTTAGGTATACAATCATTTTTGTAATTTGATGCGCTCTGGGTTTGGATAAATTAAATCTGTTGATTGGTTGGTAATGCATTACTAATTGTTGAAATGGACTGAATTGTTAGTCAGCAATGGGATTCTATTCTAGTTGATGTCCTTGATAAAGCACGCATGAATACAGATACGGCTACACGGCTTGCAGCTGCGAAAATTTTAGAGCAGTTTGCAAATAGCTGTAGTACAGGTGCACTTTGTGCCGAGGTATGTTTTACCCTGTATCCAAGAGTTGAATGATACAACTAAAATATATTTATAAATGGAACGACCAGAATGTGCCAACTCAGTGGTGGATATATATATCTACAATTGTCACAGACTCGTTTATTTTTGATAGAATGTTTGCTATTCGTGCTATGGGATTGAATATCATTGGACAAATTCCCTTTGTTGAATTGGGTATTCTGAATGTATGTTGTATGATTTACATTATTCAATCATGCATTGAATTGCATTTAACTTGTTGGATAATATGCTATTTACTATAGGCAGAGTTATGCACCTTGTGCTGGAAAGGTGCCGAACAGCTTGTTGCTGATGATCATTCCGACGTTCGATCTGCAGGTATGTTTTTGCAGTAAATTGATTTTTATGTTTGATTCTTGCGCTAACATATTTTATTTGATTGCCTTGATTAAATAGCATGGGGTGCAATTGGTGTATTAATTGGACAAGTGATCTTGACACAGGTATGGTAAAGAATTGAGCATTTTGCAGGTTTATATATTTTATTTTGGGTATTTTATCTCATCAACCGATACAATGATACATCCTTGTGATTTAATCTGTATACAGAATATAAGTTGCTTGCAGCGTATTGCTGACTTGATTGTAACTGTAAGCATTAATGAAAGTAATGTTGCAACTAAAGTGCGTGCCGCTTGGGCTTTGGGTAACCTGACCGAGATGTGGCAAAAACTGGCTGAATCATACAAAAGTGAAACGAGTAGTTTAACCAAGATGACATGTGAACAAATCGTGTTGCTTTTAAAAACGGCCAATAGCTTTACAGGTGACAACGAAAAGGTGGGTCGAGTTTGAGTATATGTTTTGGTTGTGCATACAACTCCAGCCTGAAAGTTGCATCGAAATGCTTATATCGCTTTTTTGAACAATGTTGCAACAACAGTGTCGCGCAAATGGTGTGAGGGCGATCGGAAATGTAGTTAAATTGGCTTTGACTGATCCATTATTGACCAGTCCGACATTCTCGAGTCTACTGAGCGAGTCTACGCGACTGTCAATCAAGGCATCTCAGGGAGGAAGTTTCAAGGTAATATTTACATGTCCAATACTTTTTATATCCAAATATACTGTTTCAAAACATACCAATCAAAATATATATTTGCACAGGCTCGATGGAGTGCATGCTATACACTCAGTATCATACTATTACTGCCTGATACAGCAGGGACACATCAGCGGCAACGAGCAGATATATTTACGGTACTGGCTAAAGCGGCAACAACATGCACCAATTTCAAGGTCAAGATCAGTGCCATCACAGCGATGCAGTCTGCAAATGCTTCTGATAACGTGGTACACACTCTATTTGACAGCCCTACACAATCTACTTCTGTGAACATAAACTCTTTAATCAAAAACAACATAGATATCTGTTTGGATGCAATCCAAAGTACGCTAGATATGATGGATGAAAATGTCAACGAAGCCAAGTTTGGAGAGTTTAGATATACGGATCAACTTAAGCAAGCAGCAAAAGCTACAACACAGCATCTACTCCATCTCCAGAAATAGACCCTACACTTTTCAACTCTACCCTACCCATTGTTTACACAGGATAGCCAACCAGATAATTCCAAATAGGTATATAAAATTGTAGGAAAAAGTTCAATTCCAATTGTTCTACTCTTTTTTTGTAATCCGTTCAGCCTTTCGACGTTCAATGCTAGACAATGCAAGTGACTCCACAATTGAAATAACAAAATAAAGAATCATAAACACCATGAATGCGTTCCATAACAGCGAGATGATTGACGCGTTTTGTGGGGGCTGATGTAAATCCCAGCGTTACAATATTGGTAGTTTAATGGTATCAAAACAACAGTAAATAAAAAGGTTTTGAACAGGTATGATCAAGATTCATAATAGTCGGCCAATTGTAATCTAAAGGACTCGACATATTACCTGGCCACCACGATTGCGAAACTTGCGCTCCTGACTTTCAAAAAAGTCTTTAAACGGTGCATGCAGATACGGCGCATGCTTTCGTAGAGCAACCAAAAGACTTTTTTGGACATCCTCTGAAAACACCACAATAACAGCAAAAGACTAATCAGAGTACATGGTAGAATTTTCAGTAGAATAAGTTGGTGCATCAAGAAAACAAGCATGTGAAAATTTGGGATAGTTTAAACCCAACCCCAGTCAAACATACTTGAATACTGGATTTAATAAACGATTTTCCTATCATAGTTGCTCCAAAAAAAGTGCTAAATGGCACCGCAAAATGACCACAAATGATTCCTGCTAAATCAAATAAAGGATTGGGAACCTAGTTACAAAAATCACAAAACCGTGTCAGCCAAAACCTATAAAAATACAGTGTTCAATCAAACACTGCAGTATTTTCTTACGGATGCACAGAGTAGAATACCGAAAAACCCCATGTTGGTAACAATACTGTGCATGACAATTTGGGTCCGTTCAGACCAGTTTCGCAACTGAATGGGTTTTGCCAAAATACGCTCAATCGATGCAAATTCGGGATCATTTTGTCCAGCAACAGCAGCTAAGATTTCAACCAAATTAAACAGTAAACATACGAGCTAATGCAAGACAAAGAGATGATAACAGCTTGTCATACCTGCTCGTGCTACAAAATAAGGAGGAAGTTCTCCAATGGCAGTTCCCAATCCCCATAAAAGTGATTCCATGTGCACTTTGGAAGCAATTGTCCATACAGTGATAGGGTCTGCACTGGACTCAGAAACTGGATCACATACGAAGCTATGTTTTCAAAACCCCCATAGCAGCATGGTAAAATTAGCAATACTAAACGAAATAATGAAGCAGTGAAAAGTTAAAATATCGACCATAACTTTCAAGAGTCAGCGTATTACCTATTTGGACCTCGAGTAGTAAAATCCAACGAGCGACAGCTGTATGCAGCAAAAGTAGCTTGGGCAATAAATGGTGCAAGGAATAACATAAACGTATGTAAACCGGTACCAAGTCCAATTGAGGAAGTAATTCCTAAGCCAATCCACCATCCATACCATACGGCCAATGACTCAATGTATCCAATCATCTAATAAATTCCTATATTAGTCGTGTATAATGATACAAGAAAACGCAATAGCGGTAAATACTACCTCTTGATGTTCCCCATCCAAGGTATAAACAAGGAATCCAAGACCAACTACCGCCAAAGCTGTAAAAAATATATGAAAGTGGTTTGCCACCATACATGCAGTATCTGCAACGACGTCGCCCAGATACAGTATAAAATGGGTTAGAATTAGAGCAGGTGAGTTCCAAATAGTAACCCGTGAGGCTTGTTTTGATCGTTGTGAGCGCTTTGACCGTACACGGGAAAGAGGTACAGAACCTATCGAATGCAAATGTTAGATAATATACGTGGGCTGCTGATGAAAATCCAATGAATAGGGGAGATGAATTTCAATCATGCCAGGACTCGTAAAGTCCTGGCGATCAAGTGCATAGCGTGCTTGACTCTTGACATTAAAATATTCTGAAATGATATATAAATGGATTGATCATTCATGGCACATTTGGAATAAAACGACTGATTATACACAAGCAAACATGCCTGGTTGTGGATCCTGCGTGTCATCCAGCGTAGCGCTTTCTAGACGCTTAACAAGCTCGTGACGAGTCCCATCTGTAGCCAACTAATGATTGAATAAAGGGTTGGAGTATTGCATACCCAAAACAAAGATTAGATTTCTGACATTTAAACTAGCTCATTTCAAAAACAAGCAGATATATGGATCAAGATATCAAATCATGGAGTTTTATCCCAAAGCATTAAATCTAATAAGAGTATAGCTGAAACAATGAAGTATTTGACAAGGAGTTCAAGCATTGAATAGCCAACACAACCTTTCGCTTTCGTAATTCGTCCTGCAATTTCTTTACAGTCCAGACATCCGTACTATCTGCAGTAACTATATTTCCATTACTGATTCACAATATGGCAATTCAAAAAATGAATTAGAATCATTAGCAACCAAGACTATCCAAGAGATGAAATGGTGGCACGTAACCCTGACAAATTGACTGATATTTATAGAAAAGCCTTTATCAAGGCTTGCTGATATGAAGGAGAATTGAACAGAAAGAGCAAGTTACCTGGTATCCATCTCAAAGATTGATCAAAAGAATGCTACCTTGGCCAGTAGCACACCTGGAAGGAATGATTTTGATGGTTTGAAGATGAGAATGACGAATTGCAGGGTTAAAAATAAATAAAACCTTGGTTGCGAATAAACTGATGCGAACCACCTGGCAGTGATCTAGAGCAGTATTGGATGAATTCAATACCAAGTTGGCAAGATCCGTTGCTGGCCAACGCAGTCAGTGATCGCAGTCGCTCTCCTCGTGACTGTGGCATTTGGCATCATGAGAATCTCTCGTTCGTTTTGGAAGAAAATTTCATCATCATGGCAGCAGAGGTTCCTACATTCAAGCTGGTATTGGGTGAGTCCTGCTGCTGTGCTTGCTTGTGGTTTTGTTTTTATTTGAAAGTGCTTTTACTAGTAGCTGAAGCTTGATCTTCTGCTCAACTCCGCTGTCAAGTGCATTCACTCGACCTACAAATGCAATCTGAATCTTGCCGTGTGCATGTATAAAGGAAACGATAGCGTGATATATGCTCCCGCTACTCTTGACCTGCTAATCTATATTTGCAGATTCTGTGTGTTGTATCTGGGATATAACTGATGTGTTTCATACATGAATGACTGGCTTCTGATATCTGGCATTCAGTTGGAATAGATTTCTTCATTTGGGACTGTTTCTAGATAGCAGTCTGTCATGCTTGACTCTATACTCCAATATCGGCATGATTAGTATCAGCTTAATTGGATATAAATCTATCTGTTGGTGATACAAGTCTGTACAGCTATTGGTGTTTATGGATCAGTACTCTAACCCTGAGATCTGCTATTGTCATGACTGTACTCTTGGCTAACTCTTTATATGAATCTGTTTAGTTGGTGACGGTGGTACCGGAAAGACCACTTTTGTTAAGCGACACTTGACTGGAGAATTTGAAAAGAAATATGTTGGTAAGAATAGCAAGACTGAGTCCTGTGCATGGCATTATGCTGGTTATATAGATCAGTTTGCTCAATACTTGGTATTGCATTGGCTGGTTAGATTCAATACATACTGATTGAGTCATCATGCTTGTATATTCTATCTAGCCACTCTCGGTGTTGAAGTCCATCCTTTGACCTTCCACACCAACTTTGGTGCTATTTGCTTCAATACCTGGGATACGTAGGTCTATTTTGCGTCACTGTATATCCATCATTTATGAGACATACTAACCATGTTTATGTTTTTGAATCAGTGCTGTGAGTACCTTATAGAGCCAGTCTTTTGTCATGAATTTATCCTTGCCCATAGTTTGGAATCAACAAAATATATTTTGCTGACTTATTTTGGATCGACTTGCTGGCTTCCCTTCAACCTGCCTTTTGTATTAATAGGGCCAAGAAAAGTTTGGCGGTCTTCGTGATGGGTACTAGTAAGTAAAACCTTGATGTCAAGATAGCATGGCTTTGATTTTATCATGTCCTGATTATCCTTTTTTGAATTTCAACCCCATAGCATTCAGGGCCAATGTGCTATTATCATGTTCGACGTGACTTCACGTATCACCTACAAAAACGTTCCCAACTGGCATCGTGATCTCGTTCGTGTCTGCGAAAATATTCCTATTGTTCTCTGTGGTAACAAAGTTGATATCAAGGAGCGCAAGGTCAAGGCAAAGGCAATTACTTTCCATCGCAAAAAGAACCTGCAATACTACGACATTAGTGCCAAGAGCAACTACAACTTTGAAAAACCCTTTTTATGGCTTGCACGAAAGCTTATTGGGTAAGTCCTGACTTTTGTTTGTGTCGTTACTTTTGAAATGGACAGATCAAACTCATTACTTTGATACCAATGTTTGCTTTTGGTTTTTAGAAACCCCAATCTCGACTTTGTTGCTGCTCCTGCTCTTGCTCCTGCTGAAGTTCACATTGACCCCGAAATGCTTGCTCAGGTAAAGTGGGATGCTTTGCTGTATCAATACATATTTGAAACTAACATGATGCCCTGTTTATAGTATGAAATTGATCTTAAAGACGCTGCCAATCAGCCTCTTCCTGCCGAAGATGGTAAGAACGTTGCATAATTTTACCATCTGTCACGTTTACTAACGAATCATTTTTTGTTTAATCAGAGGACGATCTCTAAATACTTGATGCACCATTTTTTTGCTCGCCAGATGCCCTTTTTGCATTTGTGATTTTTGGATGGACACTGATGGCTTCCAATGATATCATTCCATTCAGGAGCAAATCAATTTGGAAATGAATTTTATGTTGCTTATCTGAATATACTATTTATTAGCGAGATTTATTTTCAACCAATGTCTGTTTATTCAACTGTGTCGATATATCTCATAGAATTGGTGTGATCATTCAAATGTTCGAATCACATTTCCCATTAGCTGTGAAAATTCCTTTGCTCTGTTTCCGCTCTGCAATTCATCTGCCACTCTACAAATCACTCTAAATATGGCTGATAGATTGGAGCCAGGTGGTGTGGATGGGAATGATTTTAGCATGGTAAACCCAGACAAACTTGACCTATTTTCATAAGACTGAATTCCTGCACACCATTTCTCAAGCTCATCAACCTCCTCCTCAGTCAGCACTTGCAAACTCTCTTGGATGGAAGCCATGGTGCGTACTTCGCGTTTAAAAAGTCGAAACGCCTCGGTCGGATGAACCAAGGAAACACAATCAGGCATGTGCAGCAATCCACAAATCAGAGTGAGTCTAGGTAAGCCAACCATGACTTCTGGATCAGATTCTTGCACTTGAACCAATGTCATCAATCCCTTGGAAATTGCTCTTTCGGCCGTTTGCATCATCAGTACCTGAAACATATCTGTATCGTCAAAAAGTGATGGCGGAGCATTGAACTGATCTTCAAAGTAAGCTCTACACGCCAACTCCTCAAATATTACCCACGCTTGATCAAACTGTCGCATAACGCCCTGGAGATCGTCGTAAGGAGGTAAAACACACACATTCGCTCTCCGGCATAAAGCGGAGATCACAGCATGATAAGTCGCTTTCAACACCACAGCTGCATCAATAAGCTCAATGGTTGGATGAGGTATTCCACGTACTACAAAATGTTTTGATAAAGCTTGAGCAGTGAACATGATACGCTCAGAATATGTTCCAATTAGATTTATTCGTTCTGCTGGTGCTAAACATTTACGATACGCTCTTGATGCCATGACGGTATCCCCCAACTCTACCGTAATATAGTATATACATTGCAAGAGCGTGTGTTGAGACTGCTGTACTTGCTCATGTCTCCATCGTCGCAGGTTAAGCGTACGCTGTCGCTGAACAAGTTTAAATTGACGAATAGTCTGTTGAGTAGCTTTGAATGCGTGCTGAAATAAGGTTAATGGGAGAGCTTCATTAAGCCTATGAATATGCGAATTAAGAATATTGCTGCGGTGGTTGTCGTAAATATCGCTCAGTCTCGGGTCTTCCGATGGAACTACTCCATCCAGTATATACACTCTGTTGGACCAGGATACCATTGTATATTACAGCCGTATTCACGTAAAATGAAACACTTGCAGTAGCTTCTGCTTTGGAATAAAAAATGGTTAAATATTCGTTGTACTCGATGAATTGGCTGCACTGCCTCGCTACTCGATGTTCCTAGTTCTTCCCGTGTCTGGATTACACGCTATACAAAGTTACTTGCAGTTTATGAACAATATAAAACTACATCTCACGATACTGCTGCTGTTGGACGATGGGCAGACCATGCTTAGTTTACGAATCTGCGACTTTGCCAAGAAGTTCACAGGACACAATGTCCAGTAGCTTTGGTGTGAACTATCATTTCATGGGATTGCTTGTTCTATAATTTGACATTTGCGTTTCATTTTACGTAAACACAGCTGTAATTCCAGATAACATTTATGAAAAATACCAAGAGCTTGTAGTTGGCATCCTTAGACACATGCTATCCCTATCAAACGTAGATACCTTTAATGCTATAACCACTCCTTGATGACAACCATTTTCAGACAACAAATTGCGTGTTTTACAGCTGTATTCACGTAAAACGAAACATGGAATGTCAAGATACATGATAAACAGTCATGTTTGATTGGTGCCAATCTTACTCGACAATATTTTATTTTAAACTCACTAGTTCACTGGTCTTTCTCCATGCTCACTCTTGTACAAAAATGCAAAGTGAATGTTTACATCTGTTCCAATACATTCCGTATCCTTGACATTTTCATCCTTCTTTTCCTCAAAAAAACATTTCAAGTGAACATTGCGTGACTGCAATGGAAACAACAGTTGCATTTCCGAGATACGTTGAACTAAGCGCGAGTGTATCTGATATTAAGATACAACAGAGCTTCTATACAAAAAATAATCGATATTCAACAACAAACATGTAATGATTGTTTATTTGTGAGCAAAATAAAGTCATTGCAAGAGTATTCCATTTTGCGTGAATATGGCTGTAATTCAGACTCGAAAACAAAAATGAGTTTTCACTTTGGTTGATTATCTATATTTTTTCAAACCATGGTCGATCGTGCAGCATTGAACCAATGGTGAGTATAGTATATACTTTCTACTACTTTTAAATTAGATAGTACAATATCTTGAATGTGTATATCCAAATAGAATTATTCCAAATGAGCTGTCTCGCACGTCTATTATGTAACATACTGACCACATATATGAATTAAATAGGTTTGAAAAGGCCAAAATGGGTAAGATGCCAATCCACTACGCTCGGATTGTATCTAAAGTAGATATGATTACGCTTTGCTGCTATATTCAGACTGATATAGAACCAAACCTACTCAACACACTTGACCATTGTCATTTACAGGCTTTCTTATGGGTGCAACAGTTGGCATGACTACTGGATTTATTTATGGCTCATACTTTGTTTTAACGTAAGAAACTGTATATGTGTATCAATCCATTAGTACATGTGCTGGTTTATTGAGGTTTGAGTCGAATACCAAACAAGATTTTTTGGGCTAGTTTTCAGCATACAAATTCACAATTCACATTAAACCTCTACTAGTGTCGGACCACCTCCAGGAAAATCCTATGTGCAATCAGTTGGAAAACATATGCTTCAGCAAGGTAGTATGCTTGGATTTTTTCTCAGTATCGGATCACTTCTTCGCAATGAGGAGATGTCTTTGGCAAATACTGCACATCCTGCTAGTCGACTTCCAATCACCATATTACCTCCGATCCAATCCCAAAAACTTGAAAGTATTCGTCAGCAGCACAAGGATCTATAGATTCTGAATTACTTTGCCTCAGTTGTGACAAATATGTACTCTTGTTTGACAATGATGAATTCTAGTTTTTTCAATTACAGCCATATTCACGCAAAATGGAATACTCTTGCAATGACTTTATTTTGCTCACAAATAAACAATCATTACATGTTTGTTGTTGAATATCGATTACTTTTTGTATAGAAGCTCTGTTGTATCTTAATATCAGATACACTCGCGCTTAGTTCAACGTATCTCGGAAATGCAACTGTTGTTTCCATTGCAGTCACGCAATGTTCACTTGAAATGTTTTTTTGAGGAAAAGAAGGATGAAAATGTCAAGGATACGGAATGTATTGGAACAGATGTAAACATTCACTTTGCATTTTTGTACAAGAGTGAGCATGGAGAAAGACCAGTGAACTAGTGAGTTTAAAATAAAATATTGTCGAGTAAGATTGGCACCAATCAAACATGGCTGTTTATCATGTATCTTGACATTCCATGTTTCGTTTTACGTGAATACAGCTGTAAATGAAATATATAACTTGTAATAGAATCTAAGCAAATGATATTTTATACCGTTTCATTGTTGTAGTCATGACTAAAAGATTACATTCAAACGGAAGATTTGACCAATTGCTATCTTGATATTCAAACTTGACTTGCTGAATTGGGTTTGCTTTAACAATCCTATACAGAGCAATTATGATACAAAAAAAATTAGGTAGCTACAAAGCATCGCTTTCACTTATTAAAACTGGCCACTATGTCTTTGGAACCACTCACTGCAGTCACAACAGTACAAACAGAAATTTAGCCTCGACCATATCAATTCGGAATCGTCCACTCAGATGGTATTCAACTGAATCATCTCCAGCTCTAGCCAGTAACCCTATAGAAACCATGAAAAGTAGTGACTACAACACCAGGCACAAAAACCGATTTGGAGGGGGTTGGCTCTGGCTAATTCCTGCAGTGACGCTCGGATTGGGTATTTGGCAAGTTCAGCGACTGCAATGGAAATTACATCTGATTGATCAAGCCCAATCTCGGATCCATCAAATCCCTCGTGTTCTTTCATGGTAATATAATCTAATGTGTATTCACTCGAGTATATAAATAATCATTGATCTACAATCTACCTTGTATATGTTTGTAGTGAGAGTGCAAAGGCTACTGTTCCATCTAGAGATCAATTTACTAGAGTCACTGTAACGGGTACATTTCTACACGACAAGGAGATCATGGTCGGTCCACGAGTGTTTCATGCAGACACCTCGCAAGATCAAGGAGGCGGTATCTTGGGTGGTGGAAAACCCGATATTGGCTACTTTATTTTCACACCCATGGTCATTGCAGAGTCTACTGTTGGAGCCGAGAATGCGATTGTTTTGATAAACAGGGGTTGGATACCTAAAGATGAATGTGATCGTCCTCATCGTAAAGCAATTACTGGGCTTGTTACTGTGGATGGTGTTATACGTGATGGCGAACCGTGCGGAAAGTTGCAATCTTGGACAATATCCAATAAACCGGAAAAGGGCGAATGGTACAGTATTGATCTGGAGAAAATTTCACAATGGACTGGCTCTCTCCCCATCATCGTTCAGATGGTGAGCGGTAAGTTTTGATTGATATGTTATCATCACGGCCATATCAATCCTGGTCTAATATGTATACTGCTGGGCATTATTTTAAATTAGACTCGCCAATCAATCAAAAGTTTTCACCAAATAATGGCCAACCCTATCGACCAAAAGTGCATGCTAAACTACGCAACAACCATATGGAGTATGCCATAACATGGTTTGGTCTCTGTGCTGTAAGCACGCTGATGTTGGCTTCTAAAAAGCGTATTTTCCGTAAACGTTGATCATGGACTAAACTTTACAGTTTAAAGTGCTTGAAATAGTTTTTACTGCTTTGAATGGCTACTGTTGAGATGGTTTGAATCCTTCAAGTCCATATGTTGGATAATCTGATGTCTTGAACCAGACACGTGATTAGTGAGGATTAAAAAAGTTTCCAAACACAACTGAAGGAATTAAAATCATAACTCGCATGAGCTGTGGATCAATGCGGCTTACTGCTCGATCTCAACTATTCCATCAACCAAACAGTTTGATAAAGACATCATGCAGATTTTATTTTGGCAAAGAAATACCTCCCGCTGCAATCAAGATGGTGCATCAAGATTCAGTTTCATTAGTTGACGCAAAAGAATTAGAAAATAATAGTCCACTCGTTCAAGAGCAACCGATTGCATTACAGAGCAAACCATTAGAAACATCATCTTTGGAGCCTGTTGAAAAGAAACCGACACAAAGCACCGTTCACAAGTTCCTTGGCAAGGTGATATCAACAAACATGGCATTTAATATTACTAATAAGCCAGTATCAAACTATTTCAGCAGCTAGATTGTCTTGACTCAATATTCATCTCTAGCTTTACTGGAATTCAATTGATTATTACTATGATGATTTCGTTCTAACGAATATCCAACTCACAATATGCTAGGGATCTCCTTTTGTGGATTTTAAATATATCAAAGTATGTGCTGGAAACGGAGGTGATGGAACGATAGCCTTTTTGAAAGGACTTAATGGTCCAATTGGTCCTCCAGCTGGAGGAAACGGCGGTCGTGGCGGGAATATTTATATAACGGCATCCAAAAACATCACTTCTCTTAACAATGTTCTTAATCGGTATATGGCTCGTAGTGGTTCGGCTGGAATGGGAAAGCAAATGCATGGCCATGATGGGGAGGATTTAGATATTGTTGTTCCAGTTGGCACTCTTGTCAAGGAAGTTTATACTTCGTCTAAAGCTCGAACTGCACAGCTGCTAAAAGAAAAGGAAGAGGATCGAGCAGAACGGGAGGCAACTAAAAAAATCGAGTTTGATGAAGATATGGTTGCTTTGCGCTTTGCTGAACAGATTAGGGAAGGCGATCTGGATGAAGTCTTGGATGAAGAGCTTATTGCACAATTTCGCGCCAAGCGTGCTGCTCAGCTGGAAGTTAGATCTGAAGCACGTACTCGACGACAAATGAAGATTATTGGCGAGCATTTCAAGTTTCGCGAAAACTATGTACCACAAGAGGATCGGATGCAAATGCTGTTTCAGCGTCTGCCTCAAAATAGCAAACAAGCAATGCCTTCCAACCCCATCGAGTTTGAGCTGCTTGAAGACGGTGAACGCAAGCTCGTTGTCCGAGGTGGTGCAGGCGGTCTTGGAAACACGCATTTTGTTACCCCGACAATTCCAGGTCCTGGTATTGCTGGGAGAGGAGTCAGGGTTGAGCCCATTGTTTTGCAATTGGAGTTAAAAACTATGGCTGATGCAGGATTGGTAGGTCTTCCTAATGCAGGAAAGAGCACGTTGCTTAAAGCCACATCTAATGCCCATCCAAAAATTGCACCTTATCCATTCACCACTCTCAACCCCTATGTTGGAACCATTGATTTTGAAGATTTTTGGACCATGACAATTGCAGATATCCCCGGAATTATCAAGGGTGCTCACGACAATCTTGGCTTGGGCCATCGATTTTTACGACATATTGAACGCACAAAGTTACTTGTATATGTCATTGATCTAGCTGGCGAAGCTCCATGGGACGATCTTGCCACATTACAAAATGAGCTTGAAGCATTTCAAAAAGACATGACGGATCGCCCTTCATTGATTGCTGCCAACAAGGCAGATATATCAGAAATTTCAAAGCAAAATTTCGCTATTTTAAAATCCAAAACCAAGATACCGATTGTGCCAATCTCTGCCAAACATGAAAAAAATATTCGTGCATTTACTGGTGTGATGCGCAAAATAGTCGAGGAGATTAATCGAAAAGAAGCTGCAAAGTCTGCTGTCAAAACTGCAGAGAAAAACGCAGTGATTGCTTCTCGAATTGCTGCTCGGATCGCTTTAAAAAACGTTGATGAAAAGCCAATTCCATAAATGTATTTGTAAAAACTCTAGCCTCGCCATTTACACCAAATATATAGTTTATTGCTTTAAAAAATAAACTTTTACTGCATGTATCATTCTAATCATTTATAAGCGACACTCTTTAAATTGAGGTTTGGACTGTTTCGCTTGCTTCTGCTTGGCTCTGCATTTGATAATCTTCTCTAGCTAGTTCCTCAAGCTCCTTGAGAGGCCACATACTTAATTCAGCCGTGATTTTAAATCGATGAAGTTCCGAGGCAAGAGACTTCAATCGCACATCAGTTGCTTGCTGTTGAATCCAGACGCAATAATCAGTAATCCACACACGATCCAAAACAAATGCAACTTCGTCATGCTCTAGTAGTCGCTTTATATGCAATAATGCTTTCAAAATAGCTCTACGTCCCAGTTTAAGCAGAATCACCACATCTTCGTACACTATTTTGGTAAGATCTATATGACGATTAAGTGGAAATGCCAAGGATCTCCGCAAACTACACGATACTACTTCAGACAAACTCAAAAATGCCTACATGGTTTCAAACAAAAGAAATGAATATTGTCGCTGTGTCAAGTAGACCAAAAATCAATCAAATTCAGACTTATTTGACCTACATCAAAGCAAGATAAAGTACCACTCAGTTTGCAAATTGTCCAAGCAGACTCGACTGTATCTTCACCTTCAGTCGTTCTCAAATTAAAACAATAACCAAAAATAATATCCACTAGTCCAAGATAAATGCATCGCTCCATTGCAGAGTCAATTAAATCTTTCATGGCATGAAAAAACAGTTTAGCATACGTTTTTGACATGTGATGGTTTAAAAAAGTGTATAATGAGAAAATGTGTTGCCTACATTGACGATTTGAAAGATTGCGTAATTGGCTCTGCTCTAGCTCAGTGAATTCTAAAAAAGCGTGAGTTTTGACAGTCGGCACGCTTGTGCCTGATGATTCCTTATCCCCACTCTGCTGAATCTCTTTAAGAACTTTCCATGAAGCAGGTCGATATTTGATTAGATGTACAAACTCGTCTCGACTCAAAAACTCGGATCTGTAGTCAAAAGGAAAAATTAAATTCACGCCAAACATGTATGCATTTCATTAATGAAACCTGATTTTACATATAACTGCATACCAGCTATTATCATTGTCAACAAATCCATGCTCTTACATGTAATAATCTTCGTCAAATTTGGCATTTTCGGAATCAATTCTGTTCTTTCTCCTTGACTCAGGTGTTGAATGATCCAAGTCAACAACATCTAAAATTTCGTTGGCAACATTCTCAATATTTGCGGCAAATCCACTATACTGATTATTGAAGCCATATGCTG
The DNA here is from genome assembly GCF_000203795.2 of Batrachochytrium dendrobatidis JAM81. Classification (NCBI taxonomy): domain Eukaryota; kingdom Fungi; phylum Chytridiomycota; class Chytridiomycetes; order Rhizophydiales; genus Batrachochytrium; species Batrachochytrium dendrobatidis. The sequence continues at coordinate 768,690 of NW_006281105.1, forward strand.
CACCAGCCAGTAAGTTCTAACATTTCAAAATTATCACAGTGACGATTAGAATTATAACTATATGATCTGAGCATGACACGAACATTGCTTGATTGCCAGTTCCAGCAGTTCAGCCAGTGATAATCCTATAGTAAACCAATAAACGGCCTATATTCGTGTTATGACTCACCATTGGTTCGGGCAGTTGCTGTGGATAGCTCCAATCGATTTCGATTTCATCTACATTAAATATGCTATTCAGATTAGCATAAAAAGACATATACATATGTATCAAACACATCACCAAGTAGAGATAAACTGGTATTACCATGTTCCTCCATATCGCATGATTGCTGATCCATTAAACCATCTTTGACATCTTGCTCTTGGATATAAGGAGCTTTTGCACATGACACGGGATTTATCGTTTGAATACTGGGACTGTTTTTTTGTACCAAATTAGACATCAATGGATGTGCCAATCTTTCGCTTTCTGGTTTAATTCCCATAAGTTTTGTAAGCATATCCAAATCCTCGAAATAAACGCCTGGCTGTTCTTTTGGAATCTTGAGAAGTACTGTTCCTTTGTCAATATCGTATTTGGATTGCTCCCTGCCATCTTCAACCAAACGTCCAGGCATTGACAATCTAAATCCAATGATTTATAAAGATTGAAAAGTCAATTCAAACCAAAACAGCCATCCAGCACATAAAAGCACAATCAAACCTTAGATAATACGGATGAGCAAAAAACTTGAACTCTGAGCCATCAATATCAATCTCGACTTCTTGTGCCTGCCACCAATTAAAAAAGTTGAAAGTGAACATTACATTTCAAGCAGTATGAATGTAGGTCAGTATTCCTTCAAACAATACAGTATAAATGATTGGCTGTAAATAAATTTTACCTTTATAAAAGGACACTGCAAAACCAATTCGACAAAGTCATTGGTCTGCGTAACAGTAAACCTCGGAGTAAGCATGTGTGGGTGTGTGCAAATTGGCACAAATTGCAAGTCTAATCAATCATCACGTGACAATATATTTGATTTTACAACACGTGACTATATGGCAGTTTAAGAAATCGAATCGTTTGCACATTGAACTGCACATTGCATTCGTATACATGACAACATCTCCATCTCCATTTTACTATAGCCCAGAAGAGCTTGCGGAACTATTGGAAAAAAGAGGAATTGATGTTCAAACCGATGGATTTATTCGCTGTACAAACACATGCATCATCCGTCGTCTGGTCCAGCGTATGGGTCTGTAAGGAGCACACTTTCACTGCAATTCTTTTTACTGCCATATTCACGTAAAATGAAACACTTGTATTCATCTTGCAGTGACTTTGTTCTGCTTTGGAGTAGAAAATGGTTGAATTTCGCTGCGCTTTCTTACTAGAAATTGACGGCTTTTTCAATTGACAACGACCATCATAGAATACAAACTATAGTTTTGAACCGAGACTATCCCTTTTCCACTTTGGCACACCATACATTGTACGATCATTAGATTCATTCACTACAGTCCAGATATTGGGCTCGACTGTTTTGGTACTTTTAATCCAACTCTGCTCAAACTTCTGTACTCTAAACTCTTAGATACGCTCGCGTTCTAGTTCAAGAGGACAGAGATTGTAGGAATGCGACAGTTGTTTCCATGCCAATCATCAGGGGAAAATCAGTAAACTAATATTAACCATTTCATGAGATTGACTGTTTACTATACATTGTGCCATCTCCATATAATGTTTCATTTTACGTGAATACTGTTGTAGAATGAAATGGCTAACCTGCTTTGACTTTTATTGTAATTGAAATAAACAGTCCATACTACACATGTGCAACAGCCCTGTATATGTATCACCGATTCGTTGCACGATACTCTATTTCAGATAATCAGCAAGAAGTATGCCAGATTTTGTCGTTTTGATCTTAAAATGCATTATAACACTTTAATTCCCATCAGGTTTATTTGATCAACATAACCACAGTATTTAGCTATATGTACTATGCAGTTTTTAATGTATTTTATTTTGTCACCAACAACTAGGACGTTATTCTAGCATGTGTGTCATTGGCCATGAAAGCAGAAGAAACTGTTAAACGACTTCGAGATCTGTATATAATGATTCACTCCATCATTCACGAAACTGTCATTGATCCGGATAGCAAGGTATACTTGTCTAATTTGCATTGATTTTCTTGTAGTATTGAGCTGGGCATCTCAAGTGGGCCTGCCAAACTAGTTTGTTTTAGGATATATCATCATGTTATTTGTGAATTACAGGCAGGATTTCTATAAATAGAAGCTAACCGGCATGGCATGTTTTTAATATGCATTGTAGATCATGAATGAAGTGCGTGATCATGTCATGAACTACGAGCGTATGATTTTAGAGGACATGCAATTTGAGCTTTGTATTCGCCATGCTCATCATTTTGTACTAGCTTTTAATGACAAGCTTGTAGGTGAGCGAGGTTTGCACATTTTTATTGCCACTGTAGTTTTTTTAGTTCATCCATTTGAATTTAGCAGTGCATTCATGTAAACTATACGCCAAGATTCGAAAAACCTTGGTTGATTGCTCAACACTTTATTATTTGTAAAATTCAATCCATTAGGCACAATGCACACAGCTCAAAAAGGATGGCGAGTTGCGGGAGATAGTTACACAACCACAGTGTGCATACAGTATCCTCCGCACATTATTGCTTTGGCAGCAGTATATATTGCTGGAAAATTAAACAATACAACCCCATCGCCATCACTCTTGGATAGTGACTGGCTTAGAAGAGTTTACTGTAGGCTATCTGAAATTAAAGGTATGTATTGTCAATGTTGAAATTGTTTATGCTCATTCTTAGGCATCACTTGAATCTGCTATTTCACTCTAGTCTGGTGTTGTTTTGGACAAGACCTTTTTTTCCAGATATACTTATTGTAATCTTGATTAGGTGCCATTGTCACAATTTCTGAAGAGCTTCAGTTTTCACTAATACCCGATGAGATGAAGGAAAGATACCGCCAAATTTCATCTGAAGTTAAAAACATGGATCAAAGTTCATTACACGTTAAACCAATCTACTCAAGTAAGCTGAGTTGTCAAGATATGACTTTGATTTTTGCTTAAATACGACTTGAAGAAATATGCATAGTTTAGAATTTGCCTATTAATTATATTGATAATTTAGGCCAGCATACTGCTTTACGACATGCCGATGGACCTGTTTTGAAACGTGCACGGAATGATACCAGTAGCAATGGAGATCGAGAAGCATCAAAGAATGACGGCAGCGGATCAAATAATGGCACACACATGGATACCAACGGTTCAGATCGAAGATATGATAGGCGAAGCAACGACAATATAGTTTCACATAATCTAAACTCAACTTCATCTGGCAATGCTGAATTTACTGAAGATAAACCAAGTGGGCATACAGGGACTCAGTCCAGCAGTCGTGATTATCGGCGAGATAATTATGGCGAAAGTAGTCAAAGACAACATAGTGCATCACAATATTCTAAAGGCAGTACATCCCATTCGAGTAGTAATAGTCAACACAACTCACATACTAGGCGAAGGCAATGGTCTCGAAATGAAAAGGGAAAATAAGGATTTATTTTTATTTTTTAAAAGGTATCCACAATTTGATTTAAAAGAATTTGAATCCCTCTATTAGAGTTGCAATGAATTGAATGTTAATTGTGTGTTTTAATTGCAAAAGTATACTTTGAATATGAATGCATATAGACAAGTGTGGCTTACTGAGCAACGAGGGAACGGCGACGACAATCACTACGCCAATGATAATAAAAATAATAATGATGCACATTTTCTAAAGCCAAAATTGATTTATAATAAATTAGCAGCAGCCAAACCCACTCGCGATTCTGACAAAACACATCAATTAACAAATTTAAACTACCTTTCTGGATTTCTTTTGAAGTTTGGTGGCTTGAGCCAAACTTTGTGCTCCTGCTTCGGTATCATTTGCAGCGTTGTCGATATGTACAGCAATTTGATCAATGACCTCACCTTGTGCGGCAACCAGAACAGCCATATCCATAAACAATTGTTGGAGTTCCTATGTTGCCATGATGATTAAAATCGCACCAAACGCTAAAACCATCAAACAATCATTTATTGAACAGCAGTAAGCATATTTACCAAAATACTCTTTTCAATCTTGACCACATCCTTGTGCTTGCTTTGAATATCCTCCAACGCTTTACGTGCTTCTTGTCGTTGTCCGGTATTTACAATCTACGAGTCAACCCCCATTTTAGTAAGTGATATAGATCTATGCAGTGGATCCTTCATGCATTCAATTTCTGATACATTTTATAAATGAAGCGACAGGTCCAAACTGCCTTGCTCCACAATATCTTTTAAAATACCTGTTTGGCAAACATTTGGCTTTTGTCACCATCCATCATTTGCTCGATTTCTTGATTAGTCGCATTGGGCTTGACTATTTGAGTACAATTAGAATTTGTATACATTTGGCATGGTGTTAATAGATATTTTTGTAAATACTAAAATTTGATTGCAGTGTTTGGCATGAATATTTAGCGTACCAACAAGACACTGTCTATGCATACGATCCTTGTATTTATCTTGATATGTCTCTTGGATCTTTTTGTAATCCATCATAACGTCCAAAAAATTTCTAGTCAACACCCCATGCTAAGAAATATTAGTGTTGATATGCCAGCCAATAATCCAAATTTAATTGAATGATTGAGTTGAAATAAATTTGTTAGTTTTCAAATTGAAACCATATTTGAATGCATGTTAAACTTTTGATGCAAGGTTATATGTACCTGAGATATTCTGATCTTGACATCGTTGCTATCTGGATCCTTTTTTTGCAGGGTTTTATTTTCGGCATCAATGGCTACAGTCATCAATTTCATATTTAGAATCCATTTTAGATTTGCATACTATCCATGAGCAACATTTCAAAAATCAGTGCTACCTTTCAATTTGTTTCGAATTTCCCCAGAAGCTCGATTGGTTTTATCCATCGTAGCATCCAATTCCTTTGCAATTTCTATTCAACCCCACACATGCCTAATGCATTAGATTCGACTATTTTTAAACGTTACACAACTAAAACAAGAGTGACAACATACGTGTGCTTTGCTGCTCGCTAATAACATTGTTTAAAGCCTTATCGTGGATACTTTTAATTTCTTCGATACTTGTTCGGACAATGGCAATTTTGTCCTTGACATGAGCTAGCTCTTCAAAAAAAGATTGCATTATGGCTGTTGTGTCTTGTTCGGGCTCAGTTTGTTTTTTGGATTTCTTGGGCGGCTTTTCCTTTTTTTCCAGAGCACATTTTTCTGGCTCGCCTTCCGGCTATAAATAGTGTATAGTTTTCAATGAATGCAATAGTATCCAAAAGTTGATACAATTATTTCAACAAGTTCAAGTCGTAGTATAAAGTTGAAACACCAATTACACGGCATATATTCAATAAAAATTCGACCGTGGCAGAATCAAGTCAGTGGCAATATATAAAAGTCCGAATATTACCCGCATGAATAGTTGAACCAAGTAGTTTTTGTCAATACAAAATCAGAAATTTTCAATAGGTTAGCATCAGAGCATATATTGACTGTGCGGGTTCAAGTTTTCATATCTAGTCTCGTTCTTCACAATGTAGTGAATAAACAAGAAAATGCAGTTTATCAGGTATATCAAATCAACTATATTTCATACTAGAATGTCATTCCCAGTAGTCGAGGCACGCAACTAACCTGGAGGTCTAGCATTCTATCGCGCATATTGAGGTTGATTTAATTATGGTAGTTATTTGCAGAAAATACAAGTTGAAACCAAACAGTTTTTAGAATATAATCAAATGAGTAGTCGTTGGTAGATACATGAGTAAAACACGTTTGCAGTCAAACACGAGCTTTTGAATGTTTGGCCCATTTACAATCGCGATGTGGCATTGTTTGAAAAAACTATTCGATACATTTAGATTTCTGAATCAAATCAACTATTGTTGAAATGATACATCATCAAATACAGAATGATATTTCAAGAAACTTAATCCGACACTATCAATCAGTCTTGGTATATATTAATCTCGACTTGCAATCTGCTCTTGATTTTATTGAAAGGTTTGTCCAATAAATAAACGCCATCCCAGTCTATGAAATAGTAAAAAGCCATAGGAAATCATGTTCAAGTTTGGACAATGATGTCTTGCTACTTGTATTGGAGCAAACTGATGGAAACTATAAAAGAACCAAGGTTTGTCATTATCAATAATAGCCTGGCTTATTTAATCGTATAATTAAACTCGTACACTCTTTGCTGATACTTGAATATTGTCCATCCACTCTTCTAAACCAGATTATAGTATGTTCAAATATTTGTAGTCGACTAGGATTACAATTTCAATATTATAATTGTTCCCTCAAGTGAGCTGCTTATCAAGTAAAACTTTTATCGATTGATGAATGTTGAAGACATAGCAGATGTCGTACAAGGACAGCTGAGATTTGCTCACATACTAGACAAGATAGTAAACAAGGTCAGACTTTTGACGTAATCTTTAGCATTCAAATGATGATTTTGTAAGTGTTTCATTTTCATCAATGAAAACAAGCTTGCAGAAAGAACCAGTAGAATAAATGCCATAAAGAGTCCATTACATTACGCTTTCTACGATACTGAATGGAAGCACATTTTCAATGCACTGCAAGGATTCTCCTGTTCATTATTTCAGCTACAGTGGTAACCAAGCGAGGCAGATCTCTGATCACGATGTAGTTGGTCTTCATTCAAAAATGCATGCATGGTATATATACGGGAATCTTTTAAAGGGTATCCTTTTTATTTGACCAATTCCGTTCATTCGGATAATAAAAAGCCTACTTTTCATCAGACCGCTCATCCATATCAAAAGTATTTGCTATTAGGAAGAGGATTTAGTTGACCTGAGTGGCTTAGCAGGTGTGATTCTAATAGAGTGAATATTGACTTCTGATCCAGCTTGACAAATAGCATGATCCAATGCGTCGGGGAATAGCATTTTCCAATATGCATATGGTGTTTCGTCAAACCACGGCTCAATATACTGCCGTGGGTTGATTTTCCAATAAAGAGTTTGCCGTTTCCGACTGTAAGAGTACTTTCCATCAGAAATGCACACGTCTGGTTGTGTTGGACCGCCATAGTGGAAATTTGGAACATAGATCTCTGTCATAAAACAAGTTGTAGATGTCATGTTATGAGGTAAAGTAGTGATAATGGGGGTTGAAAAATAGAGCTCAAAAGTAAGTGTTTTGAGATCAAAGCTCATTTTGAGGGGAGTTCCAGCAATTTTTGCTGCATAAGGACGAATAACAGCATCAAGAGCACGGCCTCCCGCATGAGCATGTCCATATTCATCCACATCATTGAAACAAATCTCGGTAATATCAAAAGGTGTGAGCGGTGTAAGTGACATACGCCTTGCATCTCTTGCAGAATTGGGGGATGCTCGACGAAACTTATCTCCCACCTGAGAAATCAGCTGCGATGTCTCGTTGATGGACGAGTCAATATCTGCAGTAGCACTTTGCGTGATTTTGATATGCATTGCTTGCGAAATACTTTCTGGCGTAGCAAACGCAGAGGTATCATTTTTTGAGCCATGATCAACTCTGTCCATTGGTCGTAATCGATGATCGATACTAGGAACTAAAAGTCCACTAATTGGCTCAACTTTACCCTGTCTATTTGTGGGAATATGGGCTGTGTTGGCACATGCTGCAGGTTTATCAAAGACAAGTCCATTTGCCTGAGCATCTAAATCTAGCTGAAACTCTTTACCATGCATGTTATTTTTAATATCCGAAAAACTAGACTGACGACTCATGGATCGAGATCCTGTCGGAGAATGTTGGCGCGAAGGCAGGTTGGAATTACTTCGGGAGTATATGGAAAAATCTTCTCCGTTCCAGTGGTCCCCAAATGCATTATCATTGTGCGGATTATAATTCCAAAGCGTAAAATTGACCAAGTTTGACTATACCACGGCAATAAACCATGCTTATATAATTAACAATAGCTCACCAAAAACTATGAATAGCCAACATTAAAAACACACAAAATAGATTTACCTCCATTGCATTAATGACGGCATCAAGAAAATTAGTGTGATGTTGATAGTCGCCCGTTTCAAAAGCCGCTTTTTCATTAATGTCCATGGGAATACCACACTCGCCAATAAGACATGGCTTGGGTCCAACACGCTCATTTCCAGACCGTACAATATTGGAGATTTGGGTTCGATAATTACGATTTGCACCTCCCATACCAAAATAGCTTGCTTGCAGCACATTTTTTGTGCCACGACTTAGACTTTGCACATCATGGGTAATCAATCCATTAAACGACTAGACAGTTTAGAACCCGTTAGCAAACATGGCTATCTATACAACACATCACCAAGCTGTATGAATTAAAGAGTATGATTCAAAAATAAAGACATACTTTGTTAAAGACTGACTTGAGATCGTACCAATGAGGTGCATATATTGTATTTTTTAAAAGGCTGGACGAATCATTGATAAAAACAGGAGGATCCTCATTTGGAATTGGTTCAAACAATATGGTCATGTTGGGATTGGCAGAACGAATTGTCTCGGAGTATTTCTTGATAAATGGATTATAGCAATGAACATTAAAGTCAATCGGGGAGCCATCTCTACGAGTTCTGAAATAGTGCTTTTTTTTTGTAACTGGGTTCCCATTTGTATCGATATCCCAAACACCATGATCTCTCCAAATGCATTTACGACCAGGAAGCCATGCAGACTGCTTATCAATATTCAACGTTCTAGTGCCTGATTTGCGAGTAGGCCAAGGCCAACTTTTTACAAAAAAGTCAACCGACTATAATCAAATCAACCCAACAATTAGAAAAATAGCAAGCTCAAAGTAAACCAATCACTAAATTGGCGCATTAAACCCGGTGTGAAAATAGAATCAAAAGTTCCTAACCTGGGTATAGCCACTTCCTAGAGCAAAAGATTGTAGTGGTGTTGGGGTGTTTGCAAGATGTAAATCTTTCATAAGATCAAAATGCTCTAAAGTATGTAGTCCAATATATCCAGGATGAGGCTCATTAATAACCTCAAATCCAACAACAGAGTCAACACCGGCAGCCAAAAAACGCCTAATGTTCAAATACACAATAAAGGCGTTATTGCTGATATCAAAGCATAACATACTGAAGCAATCAAAATAGCTAAAACAATTCAATAAATTACTTGGCAAGATGTGCATATGCGTTGCAGAAATGGGTTTGAAGAAACGATTGAGGGGATTGGTTCTGGTACTTTAGATTCGGAGCAAATTCGTCTCCGCCAAAGAAAAGAGTAAACATGGTAGCTGATGCAAGTTTGATATAATTTGTGGGCCAAATCATTTTTCCATTATCATCATCGGTTGTAAAATCATGATAATGTACAGCTCCCGAGGCAATAAACTTTGTGAGATCAAGACCAGCAACTTCAAATGTCCAGCTATATTTAATAAATAGGATCATATTTAAAATCAATCAGTATTATATACGCATCCAGCAACCACGTTTTTATCCAAATGCCAGTAAACTAAAACAAGGCCTTACCCAGGAGCACCAGATCCACCAGAATAGCGACTCCATGTATCTTGATGAGGATCTAAAGTGATTGATTCAAAAAAGTGCGGTTTAGGCCAAGTGAAAAGCTTCAATGATTCGATAACAGTAAAAAAAATTACCAATAAAACACTTGATTCCATATTCTGGAGCGCGTTGAAGCAGCTTGATTAAAAAGTCGATATATTCTTCGTCGTAGATACCAGGTCCAGCATGCTCTACATAGAATTAAGCGAGGCAAAATGATACAATCAAAAAAATAGTGGGTAAGATTAGTGGCTTGATTGTCCATCAATGAGACTGTTCACGATTTACATTCCAAACACAAACAATGCAAAAAATCGAGGTTTCAGATTGCATCTGATAAAAATGCCAAGTAAACAGTACTGTAGTAAAGCCAACGCAATACTAGTGCATTCATAAACTCACCAAGTGCTTCCCAAGGAACCAACAATCGAGCAAAGGTAAGTCCCCAAGCATGTAGTCTTTCAAAATGCTCTTCAATTTCACAAAGTGGAAATGGACGACCTATAAATGACACGTTGCGATGATCATAGAAATTCTCACTAGTATGTCTGTTGGATCCCAAAGGAAAGGTAGGGAGTTTAGAGTTGCCAGACATATTCACTCCACGAACCAGCAGTGTTCTGCCATGCTCATCAATTAGACTGGTTTTTCCAACGAGTATCTTGCCAGACCAGGCATGGGCACAGGAAGATATAGATTTAGGAACAGAAGCTGAATGATTAGCAGTAGGATTTGCAGCTGCAAGTGGGGCCAATCGCTCTCCAGCTGCAAACCCGCAATTAGTTGGGTTTGCGGTCGGCACACTAGCATGATCCTGAAGCTGGTTGTTTAACAAAGTGGGAGGATGACGAGGTTTCAAAGGGTCAACTAAATCCGACTGAGCCGGATGGAGAACAGGAGCAATTCCCATGGTGAGTTATGCAACTGAAGTAATCAGAATAAGCGAGGTCGGTGTCGAATAGGTATTTATTAGGACGGATCAGGAAAAGAATTTGGTGGTTATGAAACTTGACAAGAATTGGCAATATTATTTACAACCGTATTCACGTAAGATAATGGAGTTGAAATCCATAAAAAAACAGCCAGTCTTGTCAAACGATAATTCATATTAGATTTACTCGACAATATTGTATTCTTTAAAGTTGGCTGATCTTGGTGCTCATTTTTGTATAAAAGTACTGACAAATGTTGAATCTTCAACTCCTTTCATTACAAATATTGACTGATTGACACAAAAACAACTGCTGCATTCTTTCAGACTAGAACGCAAACGTATTTGTGATTAAAATACAGAGTAGAGTGTGACTAAAAATAGTCGAGCCCAATATCTGGGTTGTAATGAATCTGATTGTGTAATGTATAGTCATGTAAAAACAGAATCTCAATCAAAACTGGATTGACTGTACTACATGATACGTGTTGTGTTTGCTAAATTGAGGTTGTACCAAGTCGGTGCATAGCAGGAAAGTACAATGATATTTAATGATTGTATATTGCAAACCAAAAGGCAATCATTACAAAATATAATACTTTATTTTACGTGAATACGGCTACAAGTGTAATTTTCAGGTCTGATTGGCATTGCTTCAGTCTTGAAATATACAAGAAGCAAATGCGTATTCTATCAATGCGTTGTTAAGATCAATTGATGGTCCTTGGATGGTGCACTGGGATACCAGAAGGCTTTAAGAGTTGGTTGGAAAGTTCATCAGATTGGGTATTTGCCTAAACCAAACTCATTTTGGACAAGATTGATCAACTATCCAGTTTCAAGAGAAACTTGCATTCATAGCAAATGTCTTACCATTATGGCCAGGGTGGAGTGCGACTTCCAGACGATGATATTGAAAACGATGTAACTTTACCGAGTGGAGTAGGTGGAGCAAATCTATCTAGCGGAAGTGGTTTATCTCCATACTCTATCGCTGGTCAAGCTTCAGGTGCTCCTCCTGGCACAGTTCGAGTGAACAAGTATGAAACTTCGATGCCACTCCGACTTGATATTGCTGCTGCTCTTGCCTATGCTCTAGGGCCGGTAACTGGAATACTGTTTCTAATATTTGAAACCAAGAATGATTATGTCAGGTATGTTGATTACTTTTAAACCACCTTGGATTCATGAATGAGATTGCTCATGTATATTTTTGAACTTTGTAGATTCCATTCCTGGCAATCAGCACTAGTTTTTGTTTCCATCATGGTAATATATGCTTAAAGTGGAATATAACTCATGAATTCCTTTGCACTGTTGAGCACACTTTCAGATGCTATCCAGCTCTATTAATCCACTTGAATGATGTCCAATTTCAATTGAATCTAGGCTGTTCATGCATTTTTGGGACTGTTTTCTAGCACAATGGCGTGGCTCATATTTGGCTTGGAAATCACATTAGCTCTATGGCTAGGGTGCGTAGACTGCTGTGATTCCTCGTTCTGAAATATACATTTGCATGTAAACAGATGATCCTTGACAACTTTGACTGACATTATTTACCTGCAGATATCAAGCATATGTTAATTCCGACACGTTGGCTCGATACCAAGTACCATATTTTGGTCCACTTGCATCTACGTGGGTAGATGCTGAATAACAAACTACTACTTTAAGCAGATTTGATTTTCTTGCATCTGTTTTGTCTGAACCAAGCTTAATGGTTTAGCCAATTATGCTATGACTAAAATAAATGGCGCATATTGATAATATGTTGAATTGGAGCCGTGAAATCCGATAAATCTTGAAAACAATCAGGTATAACTATGGCTTAGTAGCTTTAGGATAAAGATACAATCAAGCATGAAGGTCTGGGGTTATATATACAATCGCTGTAAAGAATTGACTTGCAGAATACAGAACAACCCTGAAATTTACATCCATCATATGATGTTTACAAACTATAATTTGAACTGGGGTTATTCTCTTTTGATATATTCATACATTGTACGATCATCAGATTCACCCATTGCAGTCCACATGTTTGGCTCAACTGCTTTTTTTCAAACTCGACTTTTGTTGTATCTTGATATTGTAGATCCGTTCGCGCTCTAGTTTTTCAAGTGCGTCTCGAAAGTGCAACAGTTGCTTCTATGCTAGTCACCAAGAAAAAAACTGATGGAATATGTCAAAAAGTTTATATAAAAATCCTGTTTAATGGATTTGGCATCAATCACTATGAAATTGGCTGTTCAGTATTTGATTTTACAAAAGTACAACTGAAAATATAATAATTTTGTTTTGAAAATAATATAATAATATTGAAATTTGAATAATCACACGGTCCCGTGGCCTAGTGGATACGGCGTCTGACTTCTAATCAGAAGATCGTGGGTTCGACCCCCACCGGGATCGTTTCTTAGTTTTCTTCAACTTTTTACATTATCTAGACAATGCATTTTTGTATTGATATTTCAATATCATTATACTAGCAAAAATCTATTTTTATATCAGACCAGAATTCAATACAAATATTTCAAGACTGAAGCAATGCCAATCAGACCTGAAAATTACACTTGTAGTCGTATTCACGTAAAATAAAGTATTATATTTTGTAATGATTGCCTTTTGGTTTGCAATATACAATCATTAAATATCATTGTACTTTCCTGCTATGCACCGACTTGGTACAACCTCAATTTAGCAAACACAACACTTATCATGTAGTACAGTCAACCCAGTTTTGATCGAGATTATGTTTTTACATGACTATACATTACACAATCAGATTCATTACAACCCAGATATTGGGCTCGACTATTTTTAATCACACTCTACTCTGTATTTTAATCACAAATACGTTTGCGTTCTAGTCTGAAAGAATGCAGCAGTTGTTTTTGTGTCAATCAGTCAATATTTGTAATGAAAGGAGTTGAAGATTCAACATTTGTCAGTATTTTTATACAAAAATGAGCACCAAGACCAGCCAACTTTAAAGAATACAATATTGTCGAGTAAATCTAATATGAATTATCGTTTGACAAGACTGGCTGTTTTTTTATGGATTTCAACTCCATTATTTAGTGTTCCATTTTACGTGAATACAACGCAGTTTGGTCATCCAATACACCATGTTCGTATCCATAGCTCGCAAAACACTTTGTCGGATCACTACTGTCAATAGTCCGGCACACCAGTATCGAATAGTTCATAAAACATCTGCCTTGTATTTTTCTAATGGAGATGGAGCAAAAGGAGGTTCAGACAATCAACAAAAGTCTTCTTACTCTTCTTACTCTTCACCCGTCCCCATTGCACTTTTGGCTGCAGCAGGTGTTGCATCTGCTGCATATTACTACTATCAAGCTCATTCTCCTAGAAAGCAGGATCTTGTTACTGATCATGGCAATGTCCATCAGTCACAACCACTCAAAGGGAATGCCAATGAACCAGAACTAACAATTCCTGTTCTTGAACCACTTGCCGTTGACACTGCTGTTGTGTTTGTTCTTGGAGGTAATATACTAAAATGTGCTCCATGTGACTACTACTTGCACTGATGTTGTGTTTTGGATGGATTCATGAGATCTACTCGGTCAAACTTACCAACCCTCGACGCGAATTGGATGGATTGCCAACCAGTATCAGTCATCTCATTCAAACTTGTATATTTGATCAACATATAATAAACTGTTAGGTCCAGGAGCTGGAAAAGGCACACAGTGCGCAAAACTTGTCAAAGAGTTTGGTTATGTTCATCTCTCTGCAGGTGATATTTTGCGTGATGAGCGGAACCGTCAAGATTCTCCCTATGGCGAATTGATCAATCGCTATATCAAGGAAGGACAGATTGTGCCTATGGAGATAACTATTGCTTTACTTCATGCTGCTATGAAGCAAAGCGGTAGTAAACGGTTTCTTATTGATGGATTCCCAAGAAAAATGGATCAAGCACTCAAGTTTGAAGAAATGGTAGTTATATCAAGTGTTTGAACTATAAGTTGAACAACCGATTGATTTTTATTGTTACTCGATGAAATTGGGTTTAGGTTTGCAAGAGTAAGCTGGTCATGTATTTTGAATGCCCAGAGGAAGAAATGCTCAAGCGTTTGCTTAAGCGAGGTTCGTGTCAGTCTCATAGAATCAAATTTATGAGTTGGTTATACTTTGCGAATCTGCATATTGTTTGGGATTGTTTTTAACCATATTTCTAAACCGATGTTATATAGGCGAGACGAGTGGGCGTGTCGATGATAATCTTGAATCAATTAAGAAACGATTCCAGATTTTCCATGAAACAAGCTACCCTGTGATTGAGTATTATGCAGCTCTCGGAAAAGTTCAAAAGGTAGAGTAGCACTTTCGGGATATACTCATTGAATTTAATTTAAACTGAATTATTTTTCTCTAGGTGTCATGTCTCCAGCCCATTGACAAAGTATTTGAAGACACGAAAAAGATATTTGATAAACTGCATCTATAATAAACTTTAGATAAATGTTTAAGCCATAACTGGTGATTGCGGGAGGTGCATAAATAGAATGCAAGCAGTATAGCACAGTTATATGCAGTAATTCAGCTTTTTAGAGCTAATGAGAATGGGCATGAAATCTTAATCCAATATAGTGGTGTTGACCGTCGAGCTTCTCAGACGGCACGTAAACCGTTTTTGCGACTGGTGACCCTTTGTACTTTGACAAAGATCAGTCCAACATCTAAAGGGCGAGATGGAGTAGTTTAGTTTTCTCAAACTTCACCCTGGGTGATGGGAGCACAACAATAGTGTTTGTGAATAGTGTATTTGCCGACTGAGGCGACTACACGGTCGAGTCAACATCTTCATGTGTTCTTGGGAACGAATTCTTGTGCAGACAGCCCTTGGAATATACTAGTACTGTTTAAACATGAGTAGCCGCTTACCCAACCCTTTGGCCATACTCACCTTATTGCCATTTTGCGCCACAGCCCTGTATAAACCACCCTGTATTTTCCAGCATGAGAAGCGAGTGGCTAGCATAACGGTCATAAGCAGTCGAGAATTAAACTTTTCAAGCTGGAAACTTTTATTTCAGCTAGATTCCATTCTTTGTTTTAATAAACTCAACTTTAAGCTGGGTCTTGGAAAAGTTGCGCTAAACACATTGGATATACACTTCTTACATCCATAGAGACGGTGAGTTGGGTACCTTTGCATGGATGCCATACTGAGGCGCACTATCCACTCCACCCAATGCAGTTGCCAACCCACTGCTTGACCAAGCCTTGAATTTGGCCCACGTGCATATATCTGACGATAGTGGGCTGAAGTTGGTGATGTAGTTGCTAACCATCAACTTTTAAACGATAATCTTTGCAACTTGGCTAGCTATTCATCCAAGTCTTGGACTACTTTATTTTCCATTGACATTGCAATTTGCAGTATTCCTTTTTCAAAGGTTAAGCTCAAATGCAGTGATTCCTAGTCCAACCGTTTTTGCTTATTGCTATATTTATAGCTGCTATTCTTGAACTTGTTTACTAACTCCACCAATCGATCTTATCAATTCACAGGTTGAGAAAACTGTTCAGCATGGCTATCCCCGCTACTCCCACAAACGATCATCCTCTAATACTAGTGCTGCCTAATATTGACCACCATACCAACCAATCGCAGTATCAACATCAACTGGTCGAAACTTCGACAACTATGGCTTCTGTATCGTCTGCAGCTCGCGCAGCTTTAACACAGAGCAATGGCTCAAAAACAAGCTTTCAGTCACCTCCACATTCTATTTCTGCCTTTTCTATCAAACTAGACCACCAGGGAAAATCGCCATTGTCTACACCATCTACTTTACCGCAGACACTTCAGTCTTCCAATGCTTCTACTCCCGAACGCCCAGTTTTGGTTCATTATGTGACAACTAGTGACACATTGGCGGGGATTTGTGTCATGTATGGAGTCAAGGTAAATTGTTGCATTGATGTGAATTCGGTATTCTTTGAAATTGCTGTAAATCCTTTCGAGGGGATAAAATATGCAATAGGCTGTGTGATGACCATCTATCCGCTTGGGTTTGCTGAAAGCATCAGCTCTGGTCACTGCTTGGCATCAGCAATCCTTCAATGCAATCAGCTCTATGCCGCATTGGATTGGCGGAGCTATTCCAGCATTGAAATGGCTTGTTTACTCTGAAAATGAAAGATTTGTACCGAGTTATTTACTAATAATATATGCGCTGGATTAGGCTGCTGATATCAAACGGCACAATCGCATGTGGACAAATGATTCTATTCATCTAAGGCGTTATCTTGAAATCCCTATTTCTTTATCCGAATCATGCCATCAGCAAGATGGGAGATCGCCTAAAAGCGCTGCATCTGCGTCTAGCTCACTGTCTTATCGTCCTCCATCTTTGGATGATTCATACATTGACCTTTACTCTCGTCGACCAGGCTCTATTTCGGCTGACTTTCGACCCGCCACGCTGACTACATCCAACTATAGATCTGATTCTAGTGGTCGCACCCATTCCGTGTCTTCGTCGACTTCTGGATCACTGCATCCTAATTTACATACCCATCATCCCCCCACAGCATCCGAGTTATTATCACAGATTGATATGGATGTCAAGCAGATCTTGGGAAATCTGGAGGATACGTTTGTGAATGGCGTGGTGCTGCCTATCTGCAATGAAAAAGGCACCATGTACCCACCACCAGCACCACATGCATCGCACTCGCTTTCTCGACTCAAGAGTAATGCACATGGTGGAAGCGTATACCCGTACTCTGCAATGTCTGTCTCGCCAATATCATCGCCATCTCTGTATATGCAGGCTTGCTCGTCTTCTTCATTTCCCATGTCCATGTCACCTACGTCGTCCCATTCATCCAACCCGCCTTTACGACCTACATCCATGGACGAGATGAGAAATGGCACTGGGTGCATGTCTGCTCATAGCAATTTCGGCAGTCAATCTATTATGACTGATCCATTGTGGTCGGCGTCTTCCTCTACAACTCGAGTTAAGATCATGCCAATGAGCACACAGGCTGGAGCAGCCCATTCTCTTGCATCGGCTCCTCTGCGTGTTCTTTTTGAATGGACACCTCTATTTGGACATGTCTTGTCTCCTGATATGCAACAAAGTGTTGAGGATAATTTGAGGGGTGAATTGAGGAAAAAATTGGCCGATGTAGATCGTGAGCTGGTATTGGAGCAAGCCTCGAGGGGAATACCATTTTTAAAATCTAGCAGATCAAGCAGGGATTGTGAAAATGAGTGGGTTGGATTAAGAGAAATGAAATCTGGCGTTGTGGGTTGATACTCTTGAACCCATTATTCCTATTCATATCTTGAACCCAAGCAGTTGCGTATCTTGTTGGCTACAGCCATATTCACGTAAAATGAAACACTAGTAAGAATGTCAAAGTGCACAATAAACAACTAGTATCATGACACAATTAGATCAATTCATATCAATTTACTAAACAATTTGTTTGATGGATTTATTTCAAAGCAGAAAAGGCAATCACTGCAAGAGTGTTCCATTTTACGTGAATACGACTATAGTTTGACCCAATGCAGGTTTAATTTGCTCGTGCTGTCTATTGTGCAAATTGATCCTTGAGTGCACGCAGACAACCCATTGCGACCACTTCATCTACAATGTCACCACTAAGCCCTAGACCAGCACAGTGTTGTAGTACATCGGGCTTTATGGCGTCTAAAATAGTGCGATTAGATCTAGGTAAGCACACTGATTCTGCTTTAGACAATATGGTATCCCACAGCTCTTTACTACGATGTTTGGAATCTAGTCGAAGATACGGATTATACGAGCACTCTTCAGTCCACGAGGTTGGCACAAGCGGAATATTTAATTCCCGAGCTTGCTTAGCCTGACTGAGTTTGCTTTGAATAGCCATATTGGTAGGTTCCATTGTGGATGCAAAAGTAAGATTGGATATAGCATATTCATGGCCTGGAAAAATATTGGCATTTTTGGGAATAAGACCGAGTGTTTTGGTGGAAATGAGATTCATGTCGTAAGGACTTTTAGCTTCAAAGAATCTACCACAACCAGCAGTCATAAACGTATCACCGGTAAACACGCAAGGAGCATTTGGATCCCAGCTTGACGGAATAGCAGACGCTTTTTTTTGAGATTCTGGAATATTAAAAGGTAAAGACTTGATCAAGTCAAGAAGGAAAAGAACGCTTCCTCTAGTGTGGCATGGAGTCTCGATCACTTTTAGAGTAGCACGTCCAAGTTGCAGTACATGACCATCATCTACAAAATGGGTAGTATGACGAGCGTAACTGCTATTGCTACCGTAAAAATCAGTACTACTCCCATATACGGATAAACCGGGATAATGCTGAACTAATCCAGTATTTCCGGCAGTATGATCCCTAGTAATATTTTAAAAGGAGTTTAATATGAAGCCATGTCGGTTTAAATGTAATATGGAGATACTAGCTATACAATAAAGCAACACATACCAGTGGTGGTGAGTATTGAGAATGGCAATAGGCTTAAGCGATTTTTCTTGTAATACATTTAAAACAGTGTTTGAATCAGAGGGATCAATAATGATTGCAGTTCCTATAAAGTAATACAAGACAAGGGTTAGATGGGCAAACTAAAGATATAGATGTGAGAAATGACCTTGATCAGAGTCGGCAATCAGGTAAGCGTAATTGTCTTTTAAACAAGGGACAGGTATAACATGAAAAAAGCCGCAAGATAAATCCATTGATGCTATAGGATATTTGTGATAAGATCTGGTATGAAGTGTATGACGATACCGGATGAACCGAGCAAGATTCAACAGACTCGGCATGAGGCAAGTTTGCAACGAGTCGATTTGATTTAAACAATAATCACGTGAAAATCACTTGATTTGTTTTATAATTTGACACGAAAGCAAATTCCATTTCACCAAACTCGACATGATAACTTTTCGCTCGACAAGTCTTCCTATTCCACCATTTGTAGTTTTTGGAAGGCACACATTCAAGGCTGTAAGTTGCCGATGAATTTGATTTGTCATTTACACTAGTTACTGATGCTTGATTGTAATAGGAGATAGACGATGAGATTTCATTTGCTATTGGTGAACCAGTTGTTGTTGTTCAAAAGGACGAGGGATACAATGATGGCTGGTGGAAGGTACTCTACGATTACTATTGCTGCCGACCAGTTCTATTTCTAATGTCTTTGACCTGTGATTAGGGTCTTAATATGAGAGGCTTTTCTGGTTTATTTCCCTGTAGCTTTATTACCTTTGAAAATATTGCTGGCATTGATATTTCCGCGTTGCCACATGTTAGAGCTGCTCTTTCTGCTGGTTCCATCGCTGCTTCAAATCAATCTTCCATTCAAGACGCTCAAGTTGCTGCCACTACTTCTGCACATAACTCGCCTGTTGCTACTCATACTACACCTGCAATGACTTCCACGGCTATTGGAAAGCTTCAGACTGCAGCTTATGACACGGATGATTCCAATTCACTTTTTAAAAGCATTAATGATCATATGGATCAGCTTCATATTGTGGGTTTGAAAAACTCGGTAGATTCGCCTACTTCTGACCATCAAACTAAAACCCCACAACTTTCACGTTCGGCAACACACACATCACCCATTACTCTTAATACTGATATCTCCGTTGCCACTATTCAATCTCCCATCTCAGAAAGTACTGCATCTATTTACTCTTCTTTAAATCATACGCAAGGCAATGTGGAAAGCGGTGCCACTAATAGAGATGTTGACCATTATTACTCCAATCGTCAGCAAGTCCAACAGGAGGATTCATACTTGTTAAATCTACCAAGCAAAACTCCTCCTCTTCAATGGACTGTCGCTGATGTTGTGAAATGGGCAGAGATGAATGGATTTGAAAGTGCTCCAGCAATTTTTGCTGGTATGTAAAGTTTATTTTTTGACTGTACAGGACTTTGCTTTTGTTGACCATTTTTAATATTGTAAAAATACCAATCATGTATTGAGCCAGATACCAATTTTGTTTGGTTTAAAACGTGTGCTAATATCCAACTTATTACTGATTTCATTTTAGACAATGAGATAGATGGCACGACTCTATTAAAAATGACACTCGCCCGCCTTCGCGAACTTGGCATTGAACCACTTGCGGATCGTGTCGTACTGATGCATCGCATTCTATTTCTCAAAGATTATGTAGCTTCACAGAATGATTCGGATGAATTATTGACAGACTACAGCGACTCGCAACTATCATATGCTAAACCTGCTGATATAAATGACATAAAAGAGTATCTTGAAGATTCTTCAAAACGTACTCTGGGTCGCTTTACTGTCAGCGACTATCTTGATCAAGCGCAAGGCGACATATTCAATCAGGCACCACCTGTTCCACTTTCTTCCATTAGTACTGATACTAATGAATATAATTTACTTTACCCGGCCAAAAAAGTAAGTATTTGATTTGAAATTAGGTTTGAATTGTTACAATATGTCAGGCTATTTTTAAATGATCAAGGATCAAATCAGCGACTTTTTATTGATATTAAACTTATGCTTGTTAGAACAATACTCAATATATTCAATCTCAAGCTGAATCGGAGCCGCACCCAATTTCTTTTGATCTTTTAAGTCCTACTGAATATACAGATCAAGAAAGGTACGTTCATACAGCCAAAATACTGATACTTGCTTTTGAATATGTATTAACTGTGACTATTAATGCTAATGGGATGACTTTTCACCAACATCTTAGTCGAAAAAAGAGATTTGGAGCTGCATTTGGTAAATTCACATCAAAGTTTTCAGTTAATCGACGAGGATCAAAGGACGATACAGCGTCATCAGACAGCAATCTAAATGCACTTTATTCTAACGGATCAGCGCTGCCTGCTTCTTTAAATTCACAGGAAGGTTCTAGTTCTGACTATGAAGGATGGCTACATGTGCGAGTTGCGCAAGAGCGTAGCTGGCATCGTCGATACTGTGTTTTAAAAGATAATCTTGTACAGCTATTCAAAGCACAGCAGGTATGAAAGTGTGCTGATCTAGAATTGCCGAGTATTAGATAGTGATTGATTTCTAACGCTGCTATTTACTTTGATCGCTCTAGACCCAGCCATGTCTGCTGGCGATATCGCTTGGTGCACAATCTAAAATTCTCCCTGATGTAGCTGAGCGTTCCAAAACACCGTATCTATTTAAAATTGAAACTATATCTGATACGCCGGAAGTTAAAAGTTTCCCTATAGTTCACTTTGCCGCTGAAACGCAGATTTCCATGGTGGGTTGGATTAATATTTTGGTTCGAGCTTCGCAGAATGAACTTCGTACTGCACCTCTCCCGTTGCTACCCATCAAGGATATCCGTCGATCCGAGGCATCACAAAGTGCTTTAAATAGTTTTAATGTTGATGCGAATATTTCTGGGCCTGCCCTTCGACAGGTTTCACTTCAATCTACATCTTATCAACAAGCATTCATCCCAGCCCCACAAAAGCTGTTTTCCAAAGAACGCAGGTCTGCTAGTGTGAGCAGTGCTGTTTCTACCCTTTCTACAATGCCTCCTGCAAAGTTTGTTCCTGATGGTAGATCATTGACAATTCAAACACATCGCCCAAGTGCTACATCTCCGGGTTTGCTAGGACATGCAAATACTGTGTCCACATTACCCGAAGCTATGATAACACGATCTGCTTCTGCTGTTACATCACCTTATATTAGCGCATTGAATCTGTCTTCCAATGGAGTTTTTTCAAACACTAGAACCAGTTTCGATGACTCTGTCACTGTTCCTATGCAAAAGGGTATTGTCAAGCGTTCAGCCGCCTTTCAAAACTCTACCCGTTCGCAGTCTTCTTGGAAATAGCTGTTCTTTTGGGTTTTGTAATTTCATCAGATTTCTCAATAATAAATTTATAGCATATAATTTGTTTACAGTCGTATTCACGTAAAATAAAACACGAGTAAAAAAGTGCATGATAAACAGTCAGTTTCATGAAATGATTGACATCACTCAATTTACTGGGAAACGCTATGCCATTTCAGCCTTTTGAAAAGTCTATTGGTGGCTAGTATATAAGTAACAGTTGCATTACTGAGGTGTGCAATCTTAGATATTACAAGATGAATACAATTTTATTTTACGTGAATACAGCCATACAACTGAGTTTAAATGAAATGAAAAGTATATATTTTACGACTCAATTTTGTCATATTTTAAACCCATTCCGATAGTATTAATTAAACTTTTTTGCTGAATTTTGAAAACATGAATTCGGTTTGTAAACTGCATGATTGTTTTAGGTTAGGTACAGACTATATGCTTTCATGCTCTTTGCTGGCTGTATAATCAAGTCCATGATATACCTGATGATCGACAACGCTCTTATTCAACTGCCAAGATTTGAATTTCCAAGATATTGAGTCTGCATCAACTGCTGGCCATGCGACATAACCAACTATCATGGACATCATATTGGACTGCTTTATTGGTTTTATTCTTCTCTTTTGTGCACTCTCAGACAACAATACAGGATAAACACAGTCTGCCACATTCAGCATCGGCAGAATTTCATGTCACATTGAATACATCGACCTTTATAGATTATACATGCACTCATGGTGAGTGCGTCAAGTGTCCAGTAAGTATCCGAGTGATGCCATTTAGCCAAAGTTTTTAAAGATGACCTATTCAAGCTTGTAGATATCTAATCGCTGCAAATATAGGCAAATGATACAAGAGTAGAAACATTGTGCAATATTGGCACATCGGGATTTCATGAGCAATTGATGTGTTCTTCACCACTCATTAATGGCACATTAAAGGTGGATTGGGTGGTATTGATGCCACATATTTCTGAGCCGCATTGGAGAGCATGCATTGCTCATGACAACTCAGAGTCTTGGGGATTAGTGAAATTCGAGGTGATGTTTTATACTTTCTAGTCATTTGATCAGCATCTTGAGCTTATTATAGACCCTACCGTGCTTATAGTATACTTGATCGTAGGATTAGTCTGTATAATCACTTTTATTTCAGAGTTTCAATTGTAATCACCACAATGGTAGTTTCTGACATGATTTCGCTATTTGTAATGCTGAATTGGTATAGATTATCAACATCATTGGTCTGGTCGGATCTGGCTCCTTGATATTCATGCGTCGTAGATGGCAGCGCATTGAGCAATACCGACGACTAGCCACACGATCGACTACATTTTAATTCCCCATGTTTATTCAGACATTGGCTTTTCCACATTATTTAGCCTATTTTATTCATTCAATCTCTACAATTGCACTTTTAATTATATACTCTTAGCCAGTCTATGTTTCCCATGTATTCAAATGAATTAAGCAGGAGTGTTGTGAATATAGCTACTAGACACCATTGGTTTGACTTGAAAGCAGTGTTTTTGGCTTACTACAAGCCCTGACATATCAAGATATTCAATATTAAAAGATTGTTTTTATGTTTAGAGTTTTTCGATCACTATACACCGATATCAACTTGCAAAAAGTTTCCACATGCATGTACTATTTCAACCAATCATCTACATATCATAGTTTGTTTATAGAAAATAGTCTGGGGCTGGTTTTTTACTGGGAAGCCCTCGTGAATCCTAAAACCAAAAATATGCGTGAGTAACTTTTAAACTCGACTGCAGTCGGACACGATCCAACATGAAAATAAAATGCTGGGAATCCAACACCACAAACCTGTGAAGCTGCTTCAAAAATCTTGTAGTTTTTGCTCAAATGCTCATCCAATTCAAGAATGGCTGCCACATTTCCGCATCTAAAACATGATTGTATTCCCAAATAAATCAAGTGTTACTACACAGTCTAGGCTTTGATGCATTCACTGGAGAAAAATCTTGCACTATTCTTATACAAAGTTGACTTTTATACCTATAGCAATAATTGGGTGCAGACCATACTGTAACTATTGTATCTTTGAACATGAGTTTGAAGCCTTCCATGACAAGCTGATGTGCTCGTGCAATCAACTCTAGGTTATTAGCATGAATGAACTGCATGATAAATATAAAATAACAGGCTAGTTTAGACTAATGATCAAGTGAACGCATACTTGATCTTCATGTGTAAACAACTCAATCAAAGCAGCAATATTTAGGTACAAAATGCACGGCATACCGAGCTAACTACATCTCCTCCAAACAAATATCCAGCACCACGAGGACTTAGACCCCAGCCATCAATATCTAAAACATTCAAGTATGATCAACTATCCCATGATAAAAATCTCATTGATATATACGTTGGCTTACTATAAACAAAAAAAGCAATTTACCATCTGGATCCGACCACAATAGATCGCACATGGCCCCATCATGTGGAACTTCTTGTTTTCGGTCAATGATGCGAATCTACGTATATTATCAAGCCATATAATTAGTCTGACCAATAGGGTAATACATATGACGATAAAACATCAACAGCAGAGCCGACTTCAAAAAAGTGAATCTAAAATATACCGACCTGATCAAGTGTGTTGATAGAAGGTGATAAACCTCCATGAACACAGAAAATTTTATCATCGATAATAGCAGACAAGCTAAGATAGTCGAATATTTCGCAACAATATCTCCAAACATTAACAGATCCGTACTTTCGCAAACATTCGTCGTAAAACCCATACACTTGAGTAATCTGTCTGCTTTCATGGTTTCCACGAATTAATGTGATCTGAAACCCCAAGTAAGATATTAGAAAATAAACAATACGTCAATCAACCCAGCAATACAAAGATCACTTACTCTGTCCGGATACCGAACCTGTTATTTCGACATAAAATATACAAATCAATAAAATACTCCACATTGTCAGCACAGCCAACACACATACCTTGAGTGCCAACAATAATAAAAAGGTTTCAACACTGTAAAAACCTCGATCAACAAAATCACCTAGATATATCATATATTAGCACATGTACACAATATCAAATACCAAAAAACATACCCATGAAAAGATAATTTGTGTCGGGACACTTTCCGCCAACTTTCAGTAGTTCTTTCAAATCATAAAATTGCCCATGTATATCCCCACATATCTAAAATGCATGGCATTCAAATAACAGATTAGCTACATAAATAAATTGAAATGACTAGTTCAAAACCTGATAAAATCAATGTTGCCGCTTTCTGCCACAACCAAGCCTGTTACTCCATAGTTATAACATACTATAGATCGTAGCATATCCCAACACACATGAATAAGACAGTATAGCAGTTATATTTCATACCGTAACAGGGGCATCCACTCTTTGGACATTGCTTTCTTCTATTAAGATCTCGCGAGCTTTGTTGCAAAGCTCCTTGACTTCAATCTCTTTAATCACTTCGCACCGCAATAGCTGTTCCACCTGCCTATACTCGTATGTTGATCCATTCAAAATCGTAGTAATATTCAAGTCATTAGAATTGCATCCATGATATACAAGCAGCAGATTGGTGTAGATTGACATGTAGTTGAGTAGGTGATATCAACCGGCCAATTGAATGTGAATCCGTAATATCACTAGATTTGATATGCTTGATCCAAGAACAATGCATACACAAAGACAGATACACATTCCAACATAGCGGTTGATATGGCAAAGGAAGCCATTATAAACCAACAAGCTTGTGACGTACTAGATGGCCAGCACTACCATTTACAAACACATCTGCTATTTATCTCAAAAATAGGCTTTGAAACATAATACTAGCGATGCATTTAGATTCTAGTCAAAGCAGCTGCCGTGTTGGCTGGAAACTTGGAAAGTTTCCAGTATACTGGCAAACCAGACAAGGGAAACTAGATTACTCTTTGCTAGATGTTCAAAGTCATAGAATATGACATTGTATAGTAATGAATACAACTCAAATCTTGTTCGTATGGTTTCATTCCATATACAATCCCGTTCCAAAAACAATACCTGTCCATATGCGAATCTGTTCTAACAGTCAAACTACAATAAATTCAATTGGAAAATGAGGTATATGCACGTGATACCTCGTGTCATTCACTTGCTTTGTTTCCAAGATCTACAGATCTTACAGCCATATTCACGTAGAATGGCAGTAAAAGCAGAGTCAGAATGCATGGTAAATTGTCATTTTATCTAAATATATTGGATATCATTTACATCCCGATTTCAATACATCTCACATCCTTGACACTTGTTCAACCTTTAGCTTTTTCCATTCAATTCAAATATTTGGTGATTGATCTGAAAACAACAGCTACATTCCTGAGACGCGCAATCCTTGTTCTCTTGAGCTGAATTGTATGATTTTAGAATACAAGAGTGGGCTTGATTGAAAATAGTCAAACTCCATATCTGAGTTGCAATAAATCTGGAAATCGTACAATGAGAGGACCATCTCAGTTTAAAACTATAATCCGTAAACATTATATGATGAATCTTGTGTTTATTAAAGAATTGGAGTGCCGATTTCTAGTAGGAAAGCATAATGAATATTTAACCACTGTTTATTACAAAGCAAAATAGAGAAAATCTGCAAGATAAATACAGAAAAAGGCTCCATTTGATGCGAGTACGGCTGTAATACAAACTAGTCGAGATTGTTTCTTTTATTCTTTTGTTCCATGGTTGCTGAATTTTGTCTGATGTTCAGCCAACAAGTCGGAAAATCCAGATGGAGACAGAGAGCGAGGTCGTTTCAATGAAAGGATTCCATTTTGCATCAAGTCATCTTTTTGGCACAAGGCCAATTCTGCATCTACATCATTTTCACTAAATACGTCAATAGTGCAGTTTTTAAGTTCGTGTCTAGCTATTCCATCAACCAGGTGATCACTACATGGCATGTCTTGCTTATTATCAAAATTTCCCTCCATCTCTTCTTCATCGCTGGTGTCACTGTTTGTGCTGCTGGAGTCAGATAATGAATCTGTGCTACTGCATGCTGATGATGCGTCACACTGCAAATCATTATCAATATCAACAGCTCCTTCAAATAGATGTCGATGAGGGAAGCGACCTTGTTGAGGCGGAGCTGGCTCGGGAACAAAGGGTTCAATGTCAAGTAAGGGTGTTGCAGACGCTAAAGGATGAAGAGGTTTGGCTTGTGGCAACTCCCAACCTAAATTTCTACAAATTTCTACAATAATCTTGTCGCAATATCCCAAAAGCTGGATATCAAAGTGTTGCATATGTGGAAGCGCTTCCAAATTAATCAAAATCTGTGGAATATGTTGCGGAAGAAGGTCTGACAAAAACCAATAAGTTTACACAATCTCATCATGCTGGTCACATTTACTGAATTCAATCATACCTTTAACATCGGCAACAGGTGATACTTTCAACGATGACCCCATTACAATCAGCAGATCTGCCTTTTTTCGATCCTCTTGAAAAATGCGGTTGAATTCATCAGGAAGTTTTTCACCAAAAAATACAATATCCGGTTTCATGATGCCATCATTTTCTTCGTGGCATTTTGGACATGTGGGTACGGTTTGTGCAAATATATGATCTTCAATTTCTGTTCCTGCAACATGGTGTCCGCATACAATGCACGTTGCTGTTGCGAATGAGCCTATTGATTAAACAAACTAATGAATCAAACTTGGTTGATTACTTGCAGTACACGAGGTTGATACAGTTCAGATCAAGCCTTCTGTAGCATAGTTGGTCATCTTGCCAAAATAATAGACTATACTCACCATGACATTGCACAACATTTTTTATCCCGGCAGTTTTTTCTAATGTGTCAATATTTTGGGTATAGTTGCGTAAAAGCTTTCCTTTATCTTCCAAGAGTTTGATGAACATGTGAGATGGAGAGGGTTTGAAATTGCTAGGATATATTTCCTAAAACAAATGAAATCATAAACCAGTGTTGATCAATACATGTTAAACAACAACAGATACACAGGCTCAAGGATATATGCAGCAATAAATACCAACCTTGGCAAACGAATAGAAAGTTTCTGGTCGAATCCGAAAATATTTGATATCAAACATCTGCTGAGGATCTTCCAACTCAAATTCATCCAATCGAGAGTATATCCCATTTTTCGATCTAAAATCAGGAATCCCACATGATACAGAGCAACCAGCGCCAGTCAATACTATGATATTTTGAGCGTCTTTGATGAGACGCAATGCATCATCAAACGTATTAATATCTAGTCTTTTCTTGCGACATGATGCCTGTGATGAAAATTAGGTCATTTCAAACATTTAGCAAGTTTACTCAAAACAACACATGCATGTCCTAGATTTGAAGTACTGCTATATGGGATGTAAATACAATTCATGCTACCTTTTCTTCCATTATAGAATAAAGTAATGGAAGCAGATCGTCAGATGATGATGCGATTAGCTCTTTTGGACACTCGGCACCAAACACCTGAAATAGATCTCCAATATGATAATGCGAGTTGGTTTGAAGCCATGGCCAAAACCCTAAAATAAAGTAGTGTATAAGCCTAAGACAATATTTTGATTTTCAAGACATTGTCAATATACTCAAAGATGATGGAGTAGAGATGCAGACAAGTTGACCAAGTTACCATTAATTCGAGCATCATCCAGCATGAACTCGCGTTGAATATCAGACATAACTAGACCAGTGAATATAGGAGTAGCTGGTGTATTTTCAGGTGCATCAATTTGCTCAGCTGAATGGGTCATGCTGTTTGAATAGTGTGCATTGGTTGGGGTGTCTGTATTCTTGGTTGAAGACTCGAGAGTAACATGGTCACTGTGGCTGTCAAGACTAGCACTATTACTGGAAATGCTATTTTCAATATTAATGTGACCAATAGTCTCGTCTACAACATGAATGATTTCTCCAGTATCATGCAAGCTGCAGCTGCCGTTAGTGGTGCTGGATGACATGAATTATATGGAATTATGCAAGGAAACGTTGTGCAGTTTTCAAAATTCGGTAACTGAATTATTTTGCCCAAATATTTGATATTTGGGCAAATTGAATCCCATACAAATTAGCAAGTTGTAAAAATAGTGCCAGGCAAGTTTATCTCGCACAACGGCAGATGCATTTTTCAAAGACAACAGTCATTTATTTAAAAACTCGACGACTCCAAAAATAAATTGGTATTATTGTTTCAATAAAGATAGGGCTGATCAACATCCATCTCATCATTTCGATCCATTGGTGTAGCGTCCAGTGTTTTCAGATCAATATCAGGAAGATGCAGCCCGTGGGTGGAAGGTGAAGAGCCAGTAGTGTCTCGACATCCATGATACATGTTGGGCCGAGTTCCACAGTTGGTCAAGTGTTCTTGGTGAACAGCGGTAGAAACACGTCCAGGGCAGTCGCCATCTGAAAGTGTGCTTGACCCTTCTGCAGGAGAGTGCAGCGATCCAAGACTATCTGCTCCCAATCCGGTTTCGCGGCCAAAGCTGCTATTTGCAGTCGAGGACTGTGCCAAGACAAGTAAAGACTGACCACGAAGAGGGTTGGAGTTGGTTCTGCTTGAAGTAGCACTACGAATAGATTCTGGGCAAAGAGAGCGCACCAAAATCTCAGTCGACACACTAGGTGGGGTAAATGGTCGCTTGAACGGTCGAGTAGAAGGAGATGTGGACGGGGGCGGATGAGAGAAGGACGAGGATGACGATCCAAGCCAGCGATCTTTTTCTGCAGAATCACGAAGCAGTAGAATTTTTGTCTTGTGCTCCAGTTTGGTCCGATCTCCAAGAGAAATTAAAAAGTATGAGAGTCTTCCAAAATCCCAAGAGTTTGTGAGGGTTGTCAGAAAAAGACGGCGCTGAGACAAACATGGCCACTCATCTAGCAGGCACGCAACCAGATCCGCTACTGCATGAGGTTCCCAAACCACAGTCAGCTCCTGGACTAAAATTGCAGCTTTGGTTGTTTTTCTCGTCGAGGCAGAGCGGAATGAATGTTGCGGTTGCTTGACAGGGCGACGTTGGGCGAGAGGTGTGACCAGAGATGGCCAGATATGAGGTGGTTGCTGTTGATATGTGTTGTTGTGAAAGCAAAGCCGATAGCTAGATGAGTATCGAGAAGTCTGTGCTGCCACAGGCTCGTTGGTTGTGTGATGCAGATGTAGTAAAGTGGCAGAACTATCAAGTGATGGAGCTGGTCGAATGGCTGGTGTTGGAGCTGTTTGGCATGTAGAGTTTAAATTTGTACTGTCAACGCTACGAGTGTTTAGATTAGGAGCAGAGGTATGGGTCGCTGCGGAGTTGGATAGGCCAGTAGCAGGTTGTGAAGCAGTAGTTGTAGGAATAGATACAGATGTGGCGGTA
Source organism: Batrachochytrium dendrobatidis JAM81 (assembly GCF_000203795.2). Taxonomy (NCBI): domain Eukaryota; kingdom Fungi; phylum Chytridiomycota; class Chytridiomycetes; order Rhizophydiales; genus Batrachochytrium; species Batrachochytrium dendrobatidis. The sequence goes on from NW_006281105.1 coordinate 799,554, forward strand.
GATAGATGTACATGTGATGGAGTGGGTGGTGAAAACTCGGTAGGACTAACCCATGCAGGACACTGAGGTTCAGAACAGCAACAGTCCTTTGCCCAGGCAGCTGTGATATGGCGGAGAAGCAGTGCAGTTGATCTGATTGGCCAGTGTGTTGTCAGCCATCGCAGAGCATTTACAATTCGAGGAATGGAATGACCTTCGTTTGCAATGCGTGCAAGAATGGGTGCACTGTTTGCAAGATTGGCTTCATCACAAACCCATTTCCTAAAATGGCCATTATACATGGTGTCCATGGCACGAAGTGATTGCAGCACATTCGGTAAATATGGTCTGCTAAGGTTGCTGAGATTTGAGCCAAATGAGTTGCATCCTGCATTTCCTTGGTTCAAGTCATTGCGGTATCGACGAGCAGCTAGACAATCCATGGAATAGACTAGTTAGTATGATGCAGACAAAAGTAAGAGTTTAAAGCACAGATATCAATAGACTGTGGCGCTATAGCTTGAGATTATACAAGATATTAAAGTATCCCGGTCGAGCAATTAGACTACAAGTGCAAACTGACACTCTAGACTCCGCTCCAAATAGTATGAACAAAACATCAAGCAAGCGTGCCGCCCTATTTTGTATAACACTAAAGCCATCATTTCCCATCAAACGAGTAACTGGGCCACACTAATTGTCACAACATCGAAAAGGGCCAAGGGGAGCATCCTAAAGCCACATCAACTCCCCCTTCAGCTGCATTGTAAATGCAGGACAGCATTTCAAGTGCATGAAATTAAAAAGCAATGCATAGCTGCCCTCCAATACAGGACAATATGAATGCTTCCCACATATACTGGTAAATGCCCATAAGGAGTAAGAAAACACTAATGTGAATCAATGGCATGTGGTATCATCGGGTGGTTAAAATACAAAGCCACTTGGTTTGTTTTCCATCAACACAGCAGTATTCAGTGCACTTGGTATGCTCCCCTTTTTCGCTCGCTATCCTCCACCACAAATCCTGGCAACTGCTGGAGATGTAGTGCATCGTAACAGATAGGGCTATGAATGCAAAGCAGTCCAGTAAGAGTAGTGGTGCTATATACATCCTCACACAATACTCTTGGCAATCTTTAAATCAAAAGTAGTAAGCTTGGCCACAGATTGGTATTACCTTTTTTAGCTCGCAAACGTTGGGCTAGCGACTCTTGCTCGTTCCAGCCACTCGAGGTTGCAGCATGCTCGTTTACTACCAACGGTACTGATGCTGTATCTGAGGACTGTGCCGTTAAAAGAGGATGGGCAGGCAGTGATGTGTGATGGGCATTGCTGCATACTGTAGTTTCCATACTGATTGAGATGGGTGTTGAAGAACTCAAGTGGATTTCGGAAGACTGAGAGTGTGTAGCTTGAGAGGATATGGTTGATCCTATTAAAGACGAATTGCTATTGCAACTGCGACTCTGTGGGTGCAGACACACACGACCGGACAGCATGTTGATATTGCGGAGGACAAACTAAAAGGGATTGTTAAAGTTGAAAAATGTTTTGATACTCAAACTCGACGTGAAGTTGGGGTTTATATTGGACTTAAATCTTTGCAAGTTAATATAAACGCATGATTTGTTAGTCTTATGCATTCCTCATGCCAACTTCCTCTCAACAGTCCTTGAATATTTGAGGGTCGTATCAGGGTCTTTAGGAATGCATCCCGCGCGTTGTGTAGCATTGCCATGAATACTAGCGGCCGTGAGTTGTACATGTTTGATGGGCTATCCAGGCCAGAATGAGGGTGGTTTATGTTGGATTGGGAGTGTCAAGGAAGTTGTTGGTTTAGGTTATAACATGATCTTATGATATACGTCCTGTTTGCATATATGCGAATAAAATGCCAGCAATGAGGGTCAAGGGAGTTTGCTATGTCTGCCTAGTGGCATGTTCCTGCTTCAGCCCATTTCACCTGCCATGTGTTCTGTTCGCATGTTTCTTTAAAACTACACAAGCTGATGCGCTTTAGCCGTATAGCTACATCTCTTGAAATGCAGCAATTCAGACCTTGACAGTATCTTTGCTTACTACTTGAAAGCAGGAGGCAATCCAGTTGTGGTTACAGCCGAGGATAAACATATTCTCTCACTCAAAACTCCGCTGATAGACTATTTGATGATTATGCATTCTACAGCCGTATTCATGTAACATGAAACACTGGATAGGGGTGCATAATAAACAGTCTCATGATCCTCATCAAATTTACTAAACATTGGGCCCTCTAAACTTGACAGATTTGCTCAATATCCAATTCTTTTTTGATTCAAGCCGAGTATTACAAGCATTGGATTGCTGGCATGGAAACGACAGCTGCATTCCTGAAATCGTTCTCTTGAACTAGAAACGCGAATCTATGAGATTTAGGATACAAGCAGAGTTGTATTGACAATACCAACAGTCATTCGATATCTGGATTGCAATGCATGGATCTGGTGATTGTACAATATATGGTTGTATCAAGTGGATAATCTCAGTTTGAAACTATAATTTGATTATATCATAAATATTGTGTTTATTTAATTGAGAATGTATTAAAACCAATCTCCAATAGGAGAGCTCGACGGACGCTCGATCATTGTTTATTCAATGCAAAGGAAGCCACCGCAAAGAAATACAGGTGACCCATTTCACGTGAATACGGTTATAAATCTGCTTTGCCTGAAGCAATTCCAGCGCGTCTTCAATGCTTTTCATCTACCAATAGTCTAATTTTCCAGCTGTATTCGAAATATATTTACAGCAAAATACCAAACTGCAGTTCCAAAACATGACACCACAAATAGGCAGGTCATTGCTTTGGCACTAAACAGTGCGTTAATAGTTTAGTGAATATAATAAATCCAAATCTAATATATCAACGCTCACAATAGCGCATAGTGGATCTATGGGGTTAAAGGCGGAGCGCTTCAAAGTGCTTCCTTCAGTCACTGGAAAAATTGGACCTGGTTCGTATGAAATTAATCAAGTACGTCAAATTCAGAAATGAAGTGTATTATAGATTTGCTGCTATTCTTGTCTTGATAGCCTGACCAGCTATTGAAATATATTTGCATAGACTACTTGCATGAAGTCCAAAGTAATGAGCAAGCCAACATCTGTTCTTGGAGTATGTCTAAATCAAGCAGTGCGTTTTCCAACACTAAACCAGAATGTAAATTCAATTTTTGTTGGACTTTTCCGCATAAATGTAGTCTCTTGTCGACTATAATTGCTGCTTTCTAAACTACTTTAACCTTTCAAGACTCCAGGAGTTGGAAAATACGAGCCAAAAACATTTATTGATCTCCTCAATGCACGATGCACAAGTACTCGCCCGACTCTTTCAACTCTCGAGTCTAGAGATTTTCAAAATTTGCAATTATTCAGGGCATGTTTTACTGATGCATTGGATAAAAAACATCGAGCCATTACTTTTAGTTAACATTACTTTTAATTTAGAAAACAAATATGGTTTGTCCTGGTCCAGGTACATTAAACTGTTTTCAATCACATTTGTATACCATTTCTTGATTGGTTTCAAGTATCGCTCACGTTTTCTATACAAATATACTAGGGTCATACGATAAAAACTACGCAATCGGTCGTAACGTAGCAAATGATAGTCGATTTGCCATGTCCAAGTCAGGACTGTTGAAAAAGGTGATTCTACTTGATACATTTGAATTTCTAAAATAAAAACTAGCATTATTGACTAACAAAACATTGATGACAGCGACAAAGTAACAACTCGGGACAGGTTAAAAACCTTCAAGAGTTGATTGGAAAAGATGATATTTTCACAGACAAGCGAGCGTGTCGAAGAATGGCATACTTGTCACTCTACTACGATTAGCGAAAGACTCGTATAGACAACACTCCATTTCAAATCAGTATAATTGCCCAAAAATATACTACAATCTTAAGGGGTTTGAATTGATACAATAAATTTAAAGCTGACTAGCTTTATTGTTGTAGTAATATTTCAGCTGCTTGATATCTATATTTTGGTGTACAGTTTTTGCACATGATTGATCTAATTACCTTTTAATAGCAAGTACACAAGTTTCAATGTATAGCAAACTACTAAACCAAGGATTAGGAGTGAACAGCGTGCTTAATTCTGGCTTTATAGCGATATCATGGTAAAGCTACAAATACGCTTTGAACGCACAATATATTCAGATTTGCAAACATTTGCATAGTTGAACATAAAGTCAAACAGGATGGATGAATGGCCAAAACCAAGTAGCAGCTGTACTAAAATCAGATGCAATAGCTTGGTCGTGGAGGCAAAGGAAGATGAAGAAAATACACCCACAAGCTCTATACTAGATCTACTCTCAAAATCTGTGGACACTAGGGGAGAGTATGAGCGCATAGATACAGAGATAAACGACATTTATCGTAATCTATATAGCATTTCTATACCATCCAACATTAAAAATCATCCAGGCGATGCCGTTATTCATCGCTCCACTTGCAACTCAACCCCACCATCTGCGCCTGAGTACCACCCAGCAAAACAAGTGAGCCCAGTATGCCTCAAAGATACTCATTGGAAAAAAAAGAACATTCAGACTACAGTCAAAGCTTTCAAAAGTAGCAGTGCATCAGTCCAACAAACATGCAATTCTAATCCCCGACCTTGTACAGTATTTGACGCCGAATCTAGTCCTTATGACTGCTCTGCCAAAGATAGAGTGCTGGAAATTCCAGACACAGCAACAGTAATATATGCATACAATGAAGCTCGCAATCTTTCGGAGCACATTAATAAAGCCAATCTTTCTAGTATCAGTATAAATACACACAACTGGCGTGCAGTCCAATCCAAAAAGCATACGCGTTTATTATCAGTACCAGCTGGTTCTGTTGGGTCCATTGTAGCAACTCCAACTCCTGATCCAAAAAAATCCCATTCATTAACAGCTGCAATTCCTACCCAAGAGCACACAACAAAAACAACCAGGTAGATACCATGCAATAGTGTATTGTTTTTGAAGCTTGGCTCTAACATGGTTTGAACTTTTAGCAAAAGTTGCAACTTGGTCCCCAAAATAAAGACTAGACGAAAAAAGAATCGTGTGCACGCCCATTCATCTGAAAATAAAAATGAACAAAATGGCTCGGCTTTGACCAAAATGCAAGGTCTTGATCTCCTTGTGGATGCACAGTCAACGGTAAAGCGGTATCCTTTAGAGTGCTTTGATGACATTACCCAGTTTGAAACTCGTAGTCCTGCCGAATGGTTATCCACCAACTTTTTAACACCTCGTGTTTTTACTCCTGCCTTTTCTCGCTTTTATGGCACTGGTGAAACAGGATCGTGCCCTACAGATTGGGAATGGGCAAAATGCTCTGTTTTGGATTATTGCAGCAAAAAAGACATGTACTTGATCGAATGGGTTTGTAGTCCAGAAAGTCGAAAATGGGTTAGGCGTCTAAATCTCCGCTTTGAATCAGAAAACGCAGACCTTTTTTTTCGTCGTATTGAAGCTGCAATTAAAAACCGAAGTTTAGCAGAAATCGATGATAAACTTTATTCCAAAATTGCTGCACAATCTATGCCAGATATGGCACCACTACCGGATTTTTTAAAACTGGGATTTCTATCAAAAGTTGGAATACCCATTACAAAACGCAATTATAGAATAGTGGTATGTTTTTTGAGATATATGTAGACAATATACTGCTCATTGGAATTAAGCTTTTTAACATGCTTGTGTGATACTACCTATACAGGAAAAATGTCTTGCGGAGCTTGAAAAAGACTATGATTTTAGTATTAAAAAAGCACACTATCGGTTATTGCACAATGAGGAATTCACCACCAATCAAGCAACATCAAACTCGGAGAAATTTGCAATAGCTGCATTAGCAAAGTCTGGTGCTGATAGATACGACAACTCCCATACCCTTCTTGGTCAAGTTGCGATTGCTAGTCGTGATCTCTCAGATGCCATGTTTAGCGCAAATGCTAATCTGCAAAAAGCCTGTGTTGAAATTCTGGCATCTCTCAGAAACGCCATATCTGAAACAAATGGGTTTTATACATTTTTTATAGATTATCCGTGTCTATACTCTACGTTTGATGAACGTGTAACCTTGCATAGTAATGCTGTTCAAGCAAAACTCGTGTATCAATGGCCTCGTCTTATTGTCACTATTATTGAATCTCTTTTAGGAGACTATTTCAATTTGCAAGAGTCCCATTACAAAAACTTTGAAGAGAATCGATGCTACAATTTTCTGCGGTTAGTAAAAGTCATCATGGAAACACAGCTAAAAAGTATTGTTATATCTGGACTTCATCAGTTTCTTCAGCTTTTTAATATTGATGTAAGCTTGTCAAGTCGATATCAAGATACGCAGCATGGATTTGACACTATGTTGCCAGAAATACACCAAGAAAATATTACTCATGAATCCCAGACGCAAAAATTGAAACAAGTTGATGCGCTAGAATCCAAGAAAAAATCCATCAGACAAAACTTGATTGATCAAAAACAGCCGCCACCAATCGACTTTAGCTGCATCAAACGTTTATTTCTGATTCAGATATGTATTCGACCAGGCACAGAAATTTGCTCCGAGACCCATGATATAAAGCATACACAAGATATTGAAAAATCTCATGTTTTGAATACGATACAGCTGATGCCAGATCTGGATTCCGTTCAGTCATCCTTAAAAAAACTATTCACACTCCCGCAAACATTGACATTCAGCACTATTCCTTGCATCGAGTCTTTGTTGTTTTCCAAAATGGTTTTTACTGAAGATGCAATGCATATTAAAACACTGAATAGTAGGCATCAACTAATAATTGATGGAAAATATTACATCAATGCTATTTTAGCACACGTGAAGCCAAAGATCCAATCACTATTGCATCAGTATCAAAAATTTGAACATCTTATTCAATGTGATATGACTAGTATGTTAATTTCAACCACTTGCCTTGAAGAAATGGAATTTCCCGTTAAACAATTGAACTGTGCCATCCAAGAAATTCCGAATATTTCACCAGACCGTGTTGATTTTCATCCATTTGTAGTCGAATGTGGAGTACTCAAACAAACTTATCTTGACCTTGCTAAATCCAAGCTTAAATCTATTCAATCCGAGCTGGAAGGTCGTATCAATGTGGTATGCGAACGACTCTTGCTGAAATATAAGAATCTAAACAGCCATATATCAGTGGATCCTCAAAGCGATTCTCATGCATGGCAACTGCTTAAATACTGGATGGGTAAATGCAAGATGTTTACAATTGGATATTTTAAAGAGGTTGGTGTGCTAAATGCTTTTCTGATATTCATATTTAGCAAATCAACTATTATTCGACTATTCTAACCAGTCTGTATTTTTGGTTTAGTTTGAAAATATCCAAAAAATTTGGAACTTTATAAACGATGCTGAAATGCATTTAAGCGATTACACAAGCAATATATACTGGGAAGCGTTCAAATGGCCAAATCGGGTGCTTGATCAGATTAGTCGAGCAAAAACCATGCTGAATGCAAATAAAGAGCTCATTATTTGTCAAATCACAGCCGACAAGATTCAAGCCGAGTCTACTATTGTTTCGTTTAAAGCAAAAATTCACGAGCTGTCTAACATTTCAGACCTGGAAACACTCCTTAAAACAAGCAGCATCCAAAACGACATGCTATCCGAACTAAATGCTATCAAAGATCTCTCCTTTCGTGTACAGCAACGTGAAAAACAAATGGAGTGCTCAAAGAGCACATTCAATGAGCTTGCCGATATCATTGCTTCTTTTGAATCATATCAAGATTTGCTTCATTTGTCACAAGATTCGTTGGAGCTCATGAAAAACTGGACAAGCAAGTATTTTATTGAATTAGATGGCGAAAAAATCATTTCAATTGTAGCATCATGGAGTGCAACTATTCATAAATTGCTTCAGGCGTTTGTACATACTCCAAAATCTAAAGCCATTGTTGAGATACTTAAAACCCGCGTGGACGATTTTTGCAGAAACACGCAGGTAATAACAGCATTGCGAAATCCAGCATTACAAGCAAGTCATTGGGAACAAATATCTGCCATCACAGGCCTGACACTGGAAGATTTTTCAGCGCTTTGTTTAAGCCAGGTTCTTGACCTAGATCTTGAGCTGGTGCAAGATACTATAGTTGACATCAGTAACGAAGCCAGCATCGAGTATCGATTAGAGTCAGAGATTGAAATCATGAGAGTTGATTTGTTAACCAAAGAGTTTTGTTTAAAACCCTTTTATTCGACCGAATACACAATTATAAACAACTTTCAAGATCCGCTAGATGTTCTCTACAATCAACTCCAGCAATGCCAAGTGCTGATTAAAGCTGCTATTGGTACAGGCGCGATGCCAAAAATTGAGCAGTGGGCCAAGAAAATCCATCAAGCTCAGGATCTACTTTACATTTGGTCAGAAGTTCAAGCCAAATTTACTCTTCTGTACCCTCTCATGACAAACAAGGACAATTTTTTGCTTTTAGGAGATAGAAATCTGGAAGAGTTTACAATTGTTTCCAAAACAATGACTATTTTTTCAGAAATTGTTACCAAGGCCAAAAAGTATATCACTTTGCTTCATCGAACAGATTTGCATGAAATCATTCAAGGAGGAGATACGCGACTGCGCTTTATATTGGGAAACATGGACAGTTTTTTGTATGCTAAGCGATCATTGTGTCCTCGCCTATATTTGGTTTCTGATGAAGAGGTTCAAAAAACATTGTCCTGCATAGATACGGTGCAATTATCTGCCGCTGTATCAAAATATTTCGATGGTGTCGATCAGCTTCTTTTTGGCTCACAAGTAAAAAACGCTGATATAGATGACCAGAGCTTCCATGTCCAGCTAAATTCTCCAAATGATCAAATATTAGAATCTGTGATACATGAGCATACATCTGTTTTACCAGTTGATCCTGATAAAGTGCAAAATACTTTGATTATAGGAGTAATGAGTCACCATGGTGAAAAACTGTATTTTCAACAGCCAATACCGTTTTTTAAAAATATTGAATCGGTAATTCTCCAAATTGAAGCAGAGTTACAGAATAGTTTGCAACACGCAATTCAATCCGCCTGGACAGATTTAAGCAGCGCAACGTCTTGGATTTCTGCATCGTATTTGACACTTCCCCTGCAAGCTACTCTGGTAGCTTTACAAGGAAAATGCTGGGAAAAATTGGCGCTTTTTCAACATCATTCCGAAGACGTATCTCACAAGGAGTTCCGTTTGACCATTATCAGTAGCATAGATACTCTTGTTGCAGACTGTCGAACAGAAAATTCTGCTTTGGTCCGCTTTGTGTGCGAGTCTATCATTGCTACATTAATATCAAGCTTAAATCTTGTAGAGCAAAGATCGACCAAGCAACAATTGATTGTAAACCCTCCATTGATACAGTACCAATTGTCTGATTCCGGAAAACTATCACTAAATTTTACTACCACTCCAGATTTTAAATACCCTTATGGATACGAATACCAAGGAACTAACGCACGAAATATATTATCCTGTTCAATGCTTTGCACCCTCGACAATCTACAATCTGTTTTATCTCAAAACCAGTTTGCAGCGCTTTATGGAAAAGATAAAAGCAACAAATTAACTACAATTTTGGAGCTGTCTCATTTTGCTGGATACACATGTTTGGTCATTAACTGTGCTATTCTATTTTGCCATTCATCATTTGAAAACGTATATCGTGCATTTTCAAAGACTCGCTCATGGCTTGTTTTGCAGAATGTTCATTCCACCTCGCAAAAAATTCTTGGATTGATAGGAGAGTATATACGTTCCGATAAACAAAACTTGACCATTCAATCTACACTGTATTGTGATCAACAAAGCCATCAAAGCAAGCTACATGAAATGATAAAAAACCCATTTCCTGCTATTTTTGCAACATTGCCATCTATGCATTTCTGGAAACATCTGCCCAATAATTTTCGGCAGCTTTTTCGACCCACAGCTAGAGTTTTACCAAACAGTCGAGTAATTGTTGAAGCTTTGCTTGCTGCAAAATGGTACAAGTCATCAAGAGAGCTGGCCAGTAAATTTGAAATATTTACAGAGTTGATCCCGGTTTGCTTTTCTGGAGGTTTCCACTGCAATATAAGCTGTGTCTGTCGTATCATTAGGGATCGTCTACCCTATTGCACTGCACAATCGCCATTTTTAGAAGCAACTCTAGTTGTAAAAGCAATTCAAAGTATTTTTTTGCCAATGCTATCTCAAGATGAAGGGCGGACATTATCTGAACTACTTCAAGATGTTTTTGGTTGTAGCGTTTCTAATCGGTCGCCTCAATATTTCGAGTCAAAAGATGAAACCTATGTCGAATATAGAAAAAGTCATTTGCAAGCTACTAGTGAAAGCATGGGCTTGCATGTTACAGAGTCAGTTTTACAAAAGGCAATACAGCTTTTTGATACACTGGCAGCTGGAAATCACCAAGTCGTGTTAGTTGGAAGATCGGCTTCGGGAAAATCAACCTGTTGGAATTTGGTAAAAAACGCATTGCATTCTTGGAAACAAAGCAACTTGGAGTACCCTAAAGTATTTGAGTGTTTTCCTGCATGCTTTCCAGCTACACGATTACCAAAACACGCAGATTTTAAAGCATTCAAAGACAGTATTTTGAGAAAAACATATTACCGTGCCAGTGAATTTTCAGCTAGCAATGTAAGCTACTTGATTTTTTCATTTATTGGATAGTACTGAGTAGCTCGTAGGTGCTGATTTGAAAATGCAATTATAATTTGTTTTACCAATTAGGAACATATACTTGCAAAAGATACCAAACATCAACAGAATCCTGTAGTTGCTGGTTATGCGTGGATTGTATTAGACGAAGGAGATGATTGTGATGAGATGGATATGATATATAACATTTTTTCACTCGAGGGTAATACTTTTAATCAGGCTGAACCAGCTGGTAAGAAAACACTTGTTCGTATAATTCACAAGGTTACTCAGCTGGCCGCCTTTTCACCAAGGCAGATTACTGCTGCTCCAATAGTATTTTTTGATGGCTCCAAGTTGCTTAGCGAGCATATTGTGCATTCTACAATCAATAGAGCACCATCATTTATTTCACATCTCAAGCCACTTTTTCTGCATATATTTCACCAACTAATTGTCCCAGCGGTGCAATTTAAGCATGCAGTTGGTATAGCCAAACAAATAGACACGGCAATTGAAAGATTCGCTGTAGAACAGGTGTACAAACTACTGTTTGCTTTATTCATCGAGTTTGGTATTCAAGGACTTTCTCGGCTTACATACCACGAACAATGCATCTGGACTGTATCGAGTGCTCTATTTAGCATTATATGGGTGATTGGAGCACAGCGACACTTTTCCGATCGTATTAGATTTGATTTGTTTGTTCGAGAAAAGTTGACTGTTGGACCGCTGAAAAAACTTGAGCAATTGATGGGACTTTCTGGCAAACTTTTTGTAAATGGTGTTGCTTTTCCTTCTACTGGCACAGTGTTTGACTTTACGTTTGATGACAAACATATGTGCTGGACTCCGTGGAGTCTAGATCATTCGAAACAGAGAGAGTTCGACTGTGTAAATCCAACTATTTGGAATATTGACGCAGTGCGTATCCAACGATTGGCTGGTCTTTATCTCTCTCAAAATCAGCATGTGTTGATAGACGGTTTAAGCGGGGTTGGAAAATCACACATTGGGCTTGCAACAATGTCAGAGTTTGTTTCAAGCTCTGACAAATATCTAAATGATATTTCCAAATATCTATTTACTCAAAATATGGACATGGAATGTTTCAAAAAACACGTCGAGGCTGGACTTTTTGTGAAAAGTCACAACACGATGGGTATCCCATCTGGACAAAAAAGATTGCTTTTTGTCGACGATTTAAATGGAGCTTTGTTGGAACAGGACAAGACAGTATTTGAAACTTTGCGCATGCTCATGTCAACATCTAGTTGGTATTCAAACAAAGATATTCAGCATATTGAGGACGTTTCAATAGTTGCAACATATCGAATTGCAAGCGAGTACGCAGAATTACCAGTCAGATTTCTTCGATACTTTTCTATTATTACTCTTGATGATAACGATGCAGATCGTTTGAATGACATTGGAATGGCTTGCTTTACTTGTTACTCCAATGTTCAAGATTTGCTCAAACTATGCTCTAAATTTATTCAAGCAACCCTCGACTTGTGTCATCGTCTACGTCTTCAATTTCCACAATCTATGCAAAATCCACACTATATTTTTTCAATGCGCGACATGGTCGGCATTATCCGCAATGTTGGTATGCAAAGCAAACGTTGCACTAGTACTATACCACTACTTTGCTGTTGGCTATATAGTAGCTTGCGTGTATGGTCCGATCGACTTGAAGATGCAGAGTCAAAAACCATGTATGACAAAGTTGTCAAGGATGTGACGAGTATCCATTTTGCAGTGCCGTTTGACGATGTTTTTCAAGTTTCAGACGATACTTTTTTGTATTCCCGGTATCTATTGCTTCATGATACTGCTGCAAATCAATCTGACATACTAGTCTCACACACGCCAGAAACACTTGTAACCACAATTTTTAATCTACCATCCATCAAAAATGATCCAGGATTGGCATCAGTACGACATCCTCATGGAGTTATATGGGCTATCAAGATAGCATGCATACTTGGTATCATGGAGCAATCTGCTGCGTTAGTTGGAAACAATATTGGAGACCACTGTTTTTTGGCAAAATTATCAAGCATGATTTTAAAAGCCGAGTTTTACTCTTACTCGATCTCTGTCTCGAATAGTAAAACTTTACAAATCAGTGCATGGAACAACTTTCTTTTGAAAATACTAAACAGAGCATCTAATAATATGCTCGTAATCGCATACATAGATAGTTCTATAATTTCTCAATCCATGTGGCAAGATGTGCAATATATTCTTAAATTTGGTGTAAAATCCGACTTTGTCGATCAGATTTTAACAAGCACAGTGCAAAGTCGCATTTTGGAATACATGAGAAATTTCAAGCAAGAAAGCTCGCAAAAATACACTAACGAAAAACGTCAAATCAAAGAAATCTGTCTAGACTTTATCAAGTCAAAAATTCGGTTTGTAATTGGAGAAATAGGAAATGCACACAACTCGGACTGGGTAGCCTTGGCATCACATTACCCTTGGATTCCCTTTACCTTTTCTGTGATGCGAGTTCAAGAATGGGACGTATCCACCGTGGCATATGTGATGCATTGCTTTTTTGAGGTAGAAAACCTTTCAGTAATGTATAATGATTGTGACTGGCTATCACGGTTTTTCGTGGCTGTATCGCATATAATTCCTACGCTATCCCAAGCCGAGTATTCAGAAACAAGATCAACACCACGATATTCCCCAAACACATTGCTAAACTCTATACGAATTTTTGCATCAGAGTTGGGAAAACGCCTTCAATCCCACATGCAAACTATAGCATACACAGAGATTGCAGCGAAAAAAATATCTACTATATTTCAGCACGAGCTTGAATTACATGAGGATAAAAGCCGCCTGTTGAAAGTAAGTACATGACTTTAAATGCAATATATACAATCTATATATGTTTGCTGATATATATACCATATATAGTCGGTAGAAACTCTTAGTGCACAAATAAGTGCCACATTACAAACCATTGAAAAGACTCGTGCTGAACGAGAGATCCAAAATGAGGAGCTGAAAATTCAGAAAGATGGTTTAAAGAAATGGGAGACTGAGCTGCAATATTTGCAAGTTGTTTATCAAAGTGAGATTGAAAAGGCTTTATTGCCATTTGAAGCCTCTATCGATGAAATCAAGTTGTTGGAAAGAAGTGACATATACGATCTAAAAGGCATTGATGATCCTTGCAATGGAATATTATTGATTTTTGAAGCAATTACGCAAATCCTGCAACATCAATCTCTTCCAAACGAGTCAGAATGGGAATCGGCTCGAAGACTTATTTCAACTCCAAGTTTTTTGAGTGATGTTTTAAAAGTTGATAAAGACGATATCTCTTCTTTGATTTGGTACGAAATTGAGCGTTGTGCTAAGCACGTCGATTTTGACTCTCCAAAAGTAAAGTCTCAGTCCAAAGCAGCCTCATATTTTCAAACTTGGATCAGATGTCTGGAAAAATATCACAAGGCAACATTGATTTGGGGTCCTCAGAAAAGACAAATACACGAACTTGAAGACAAGATATCCAAGCAAAGCCAGCATATCCGGGAAATAGACACTAGCATTGTGAATTCAAACGTTTTACTAAAAACATGCAAAACATCATTTGAAAAACTGATGCGACAACAAGAGGAGCTTCAGCGAGCAATCAAAAACGCTGACAACACGCTATTAACAGCATCCACTCTGATAAGTTCACTGCAAAAATTATACACGGGTTACCAAAATGATCTTGTCGAAAAAAGTAGTTTATTTTACCAATTGGTCATACAGTCGCTTCTGTTTGCATGCAATGTCACATATGCTGGACCATGCTCTCCCAAAATCCGTGCGTGGATAATCCAACAGTGTCAGCAGTTTTTGATTGATATTAACCCTGCAATCATGAATTTTAAAGAAATCATGGATAAAAACAAATTTTGTTTTGTTGACTATATATCTGATGGTCGACCACAGGATATGTATTTGGTATTGGGATTTCCTCCCAGTGATGATATTCTGGAGTCTGCATTAATAAGCACACACCATTGTCAGCTTCCATTAATTTGGGATCCATATCACCAATCTCAAAACTGGATTGCAGCATTAAATAGAGTGAGCGAATGCAAATCATTTAATGCAGAAAACCCAAACATTTTTGATCAATTGATGCAGTCTATACAAATGGGATCAACATGCATTCTTTTACTTGACAGTGTTGATATTCCGCCAATCATTGAAAGTCTTATTGTTGCAATGAGCTCCCGATTACTGTTTTCAACTGCACAAAAAAGTAAAATCTCGTGGAATTTGCAAGGATCACGACAAGTTAGTATCGGTTCTACATTTTCCATGTATCTTATAGTGCGTCTACCCAAAAAGGAAAGTCTGTGGCGAAACTGGATGAGGTATACTGCTGAGGTGCAAATACCTATTGAAAATAGTCATATTTTAAACCTTGTACAAGAAACAATCTTAAAAGTCGATAATCCTGAATTGCATACACGTAAAACTCATCTTCAAGTTTCTAGCTCCAATAGGTTTGGTCTTTTAAAAACTCTTCGATCTAGAGGAGTCAATTTTTGTGGAAAGCTGGGAATCTGTGATGTCACTGGTGGCGACATTTACCGTAGTATTATTGATGTTGAACAGCAGATTACTACCAATCAAAAAGATGAAGAAACTACAGTAGAGGCACTGGTTCAAGTGGACAAGGAGCTTGTATGGTATATAGAGGTATCTCAAGCATTGACCAGCATATATCTGGGATTACAGAGATTACGACTGGCACGTCCGGAATACACGTATTCTGTTGATTGGTTTATTGGAATTTGCAATACTCAAGCCAAGCTGTCCAAAAAAGAAATCAAACAAAACCCAAAATCATTTTTACGCATGGTTGTTGATAGTGTGTGCAAATCTGCTTCCATTGGATTAGCAGTTCAGGATCGGACTATTTTGTTGTTTATCATTTCAAAAACCATTGCAGATGTGTCTTATTTTGGCGCAGGCGAAAACGGATTTTCAGAAACCTATTTGCGACACATGATTGGTGCACCTAAAAAGATAGTCAACGTTTTACCAGGAAAAACTTGCTCAACTCTTACCGCATCAAACCCTGCAACTGATTGGTTGGATAATGAGAAATGGACTGACGTTTTACAACTCTCCACAGTTTCTAATTTTTCAAGATTTGCGTTGGATTTTTCTAGCTATGCTAACAGGGCCACGACTCCTGTGCTCGAGTCCAGCTGGGAGGATATTGGCAATGCTGTCGATCCCATCAGTATAGATTTTCCTCCTCCATGGAATACTAGTCTCACCTCTGTGGAAAAAATGTTGGTGTTGAAGACCCTAAGACCCGATATACTTGACAGTATTTTAAAGCAGTATGCCCAGTTAGTATTAGGAACTCAAATTTTTGATGAAGTTTTCCCTGTAGACCCATGGCTGCGTGGATACCATGATTCGGCTCCGACAGTTCCCATTATTGTTTGTGCAAAAGGCAACGAAGATCCAATCAAGCCAATTATAAAGCTTGCTTTCAAACGTCGACTCGCCAATCCTAACCTCGTTATTTTGTCCATTTCTGCCTTGACAAGTCTTGAATCATCGCGCTTGGAAGAATATGTGGCAAATGGTCGTTGGATTGTAGTCTATACAAACTGCTGCCCATATGATTATTTGTCTTTATTTTCAAATCAGATTTCCGTTTTACTGAATGCTCAAATTGAAAAGGTTTCCAGCTTTCGCCTATGGCTTGTTGTCGATCAACAAACTGTGTGTTTGACACCGACAAAAGTAGTGCGTGTTTGGTACGAACATAATCGAGACTACCGCATATATTTGGAAGAGGCATTGTATGCAATCGAAGACGCCATGTCCTATGAGTCCAAAACACCCACCGCATATAGAAACTTTCTTTTTGGTCTTTGTTTTTTCTATGCCAAACTTCGAAGTCAACTAAATTTATTGCACTTGGACATCTGTGGTACCATGGACTATCAAATCAGCGATCTGAATAACTCGATCAAACTATTACGACGATTCTTTGCTCAAAAAGCTGCCACGAATGACTCTACGGCACTCATTCACGACGTTTATCAATATGTGTGCGAGGTAGCATTTAAATATCAGCTACCGACCAGATGGGAAATAAGGCTACTGCATACTTGGTTTTCAGATACCATGAAGCAATTATGGACTCAGTGCGAGAAAAATGGAGCCAATAGTCCAAGTTTGGTCAGATATTTTGGAAGTACATCTCAAAAAGAACATGATCGAAGATATGACTGTCTAAGCAAACTTCCATATGGACCTGATCCTGGCTCCGCAATTTCTAATCTAATAGGTGGAATCAAATGCCTTCCTATTCTACATTCCGATCCTCGTGTTGTAACTTCTCTGCAAAAATGTTGGCCAGAATTGATATGCGTTCCAAAAAAACTTGAGTGGAGAAATGATGAGAGTTTCCCCAAATATCTCCAATCGATTTTGGATCGAGTTAATAACGTTATCGTTGGAACAGTTTTTGAAGTACAATGTCTAAAATCTATAAAACCCCGAAAAAATAAGCCTAGCGATAATGCAATACCAAACCATTCAGCAGATTCTACTACTGTGCTTGAAAGTCACAAGTTTGCATGTACAACAACTGGGACTAATAGTTCCAGAAAAAACAAAATCCCAAAGTTTGTGGATGCCGTGTTGCACACAAATGTTGTAAGCTACCTATATTTGCTCCGAGTTATCAAGCAGAGCTTGACTCGATCAATCTATGCTTTTCAAGGACGCTTGGAAATGGATTTTAAAATCAAAACACTTGTTCAAGAAATCTATTGTCAGCATATTCCAACAGAGTGGATACTCAATGGATACACATATGCCTCTCAGCGTACTTTTCCCGATTGGCTTGATAACTTTTTCAATCGACTAGCATTCATCAATCGATGGTATTCAGCACGCTACTTGAAGCTTAAACCAGGCGCAAAAGAATTAATCATGTACGACTTGTCTAAAATGTTTTCTCCCAAAGCGTTTATTCAAGGTGAGGAGTTGATTGTGCCATACTTTATCTGTAAAATGTAACGTGATATTTAACTATTGTGGATTTGTGGTGGGCGACCTTTAAACTAGCCATTTTGATGGATACAGCAATTGTTTATAAAGAAAAAGTCGAAGATTTAGATATAGAGGTGATTATGATGTCAGGAAAACAGACTGCACCTGCAGAGCGAGGCTGTTATGTGTCTGGATTACATCTTTTTGGTGCTTCATTTGATTTTCACAAAAATGTATTGTGTAAAAATCAACCCTCAAAACTCGAGACTGCGTTGCCATGTGTAGGTTTTATGGTTTACAGTTGGATCATATTGTAAAATGAGTGCTTATATTGTACATCATTATAGGTATGGCTTCAACCTGTATCAAAAATTGCACCCATAAAACCAGGAAAATCACCCAACCTCGAAGTTCCGAGGCCGAAAATGGCTATGCTACGCACGCGCCAACGAATAGGTTGTCCAGTATACATCTATCATTCCAAAAATACACTTGAAAACAAAGATCTTGATGATTGTTCCAAGTCGGCCAATACTGGAACGCCCAGTCCTGAAGATCTATACTTGTTTTATGCCGAGTTTTCTACCGAAGTTCCAGTGAAATTTTGGATTGAAAAAAATATCTCGATAGTATGCGAAGTTTAGCTATTCGACTGCAACTACTACTCTTGTACTGATAGTAGTATATGTTTCTAATATTTTGTTAGCACACGATTAATACAATTCCTATTCAAACTCACAATTTAATGCGTTAATAAACTGAATTTGTTTGTCATTAGCTATCATCACTCCCTGAGATCCATCCCCAAGCCAATAAACTGATTTGCTAGACCGTCATGCTTATTTAAAATGGATTTCTAATTGCACTGCATTGTTTAATAGTAGCACATTTAATTTATAGTAAGTATTGGTTAAAGATTCTCTGACTGAAAGCAACAAGTGTAATAGGCAGATTCCACAATTCATTCGCCGTGGTGATTGCCAATTCTAAAATTCATGAAAGGCTAAAGGAGATGTTAATATATTTGCAGCCATAAAATATATTGTTTAAACCAATCATTCTGGGTAGCATATCTATCGGTTATAGACTCGGAATCCAATGCTACATTGGCTTAAACAAGTTTAGTATCTTTTAAAACTTCAAAATTAGAAATAATGTAAAAGGACAACTCATCATGGTACACTCTCTGCAGTATAATACGTCCTAGATGAGGTTGATATCACGCTTTCAGTTTCAACATTATCCATGGTCAATGCATGCTTCCAAAAACATTTATTTATAAGTCATTGAGTGTTCATTGAGATTTTTTAGTAGCCTTCTTGAGCTTCCACTGTTGATATGCGTTGTCGGTTCCAAATGCCCAGTCCCACCAACGGAAAGACGACGAGTAGTTTCCTACAAATGCCATATGATGGTAGTCGTGGAAATCTGCCCCTGCCCAAAATGGAAAGATATGACGAAGCGACTAAAGTTTAAACTATGTAAGTAGCAATCCAGTGCAAATAGATCTAGTCAAATACAACGTATTTCCATTGCTTACCCATGGGAAATCATATCCAGAATGAGAATCAACCACTTGGATCAGTCGAACAGCAAGCCAAACTGCCAGACTAATCACATGTAGATCGTGGAACGTCAGTACCCACACCAAAGGGCCCAAAAAGAATCCTAGACCAAGAATAAGTGTTTCCATTGGATGTGCATATTCCGAGGCAATTCCAAATGGTGCGGAAAATTCATGATGTAATTTGTGGATGTTTTTGTAAAGAATGCCCCAGTGCAGCAGACGGTGCGCAAAGTACTGATAAAAGTCTTCCATAAACAAAAAGAACAACGAGGTGGTGATGAGATGAGAGCTGATCGAGATCAGGTCGATGGGTATGCAAAATCATTTGTTGATATGTTAGCTTGTGGTTCAACTATGCTCAAAATCTACTATTGTGATGTATAATCAATCAGAAAGATATACCCACATGGTAGGAAAGGGGGTTTCAAGGAATCTCATGCCAAGGGCCATGGCAAGTGGATGGAAAGCCATCATCATGGGCAGCTGCAGGAAGGTTTGATGAAACATAACATGGGTTGCACATTTCCACCATTGTGCGTTTGTGATGGGCTTGACCTATTGCATAGATTAAATGTAAAACAGTCATGTTATCCGAGTCAAATCTTGTCATGTTCAAACATGGATTGGGTAATGTATATAACCGGACATTATCATGACTAAAAGCATATCATCAAGTGTCAGGGCAATACAAGGTGTATTTGGCAAAACTGCAATGACTCAAAAGGGCGGAAGTGATAGCCAAACAGGATAGTCAAAGTAAAGACGCACTAAGCAGCGGTGATTAACCCCATGGTACACAGCAGCACGAAGCAAGACTGCAATACACACTACGGAGCACAATATCACCCCGACATTGATTGATGGCGAGAAGCCAACCAGACTACAATAAAAATACTTACATCTTGAATCTTGAACTGTCGAAAGTATGGAATGCGATCTGCAATCATGTAGGGAATGTAGCGAGTGACAAAGACAAACTCATGCCAGAGAAACAGTACTATTGCCAGACGCACAGCAGGTCTTTCAGTTCCATCAAATATCTCGACCCATTTACGCTCTAGAAAGTTGGGTTCATAGTGCATGCTGTCATAGATTGCCAGCAGATGAATTGAGATATACAGATCAAGTAGTTAGTAAAGAGAAACCAGTATAAAGTGTTGATGAAAGTGAATAGTTGAAGATGTGGAAAGCAGTAATGACATGTATATCAGGCAATGCACTCAAAGAGCATCATAGACCAACAATGCCTGGTTTGTCTGTAGATGGACTATACTGCATAGCAATATATTCCAGTAAAGACAACACATTTTCATGGATATATCAGAATTAATAACACCTACGAGACATTAATATGTCCACTTGTTGTAAGCCAGCTTGCGGCAGTTTGAGCAAACGGAGAATCCATATGTTGATGACTTGAAGAGTCAAGTTGAATATTGAAGATTTTAGCAAATTAAAATTGTTAAAAATCGGTTGCAATTCAAATATTTAAAGTTGACTTGATTTCACTCCTGTAACGGAAACTAGTGAATATTGTTTGGAATTGTAATGTTGTTTGCATTTCTTTCATACGATCGACTCGGTTTTACAAAATTCAAAGTAATTCCAGCAACTTAGTGGACATTAGCAATGAATGGAATACAATTAGATGTAACCTTTCAAGTGTTGGATAAAACTCTTACCAAAAGTATTTGTGAAATAATATTGCAATTGCTGGACACTCGTTGCAAGTTTGTATAGTTTTCAACTAGAAATATTTCATAGATTGCATTTTTATTTCTTGATGCAACCCATCAAATATGCAGCAAATCCCAACCATAATCCATAGTATGCCATTGCTATATCCAGTATGCAAAAGACTGTTGGGTTGCGTTTCACAATCCATCTCTTATATTCCCTCCATCAGACATAGATGGACTCTGCCAACGCATGTTACTGAATTTTATTCCAAACCATCGTCGTTAATGCTACTCGCTATCCAGAATGGCCGTGTTTGGCAATATGGCTCAACTCGACATCGATTTAGGATTACAAATGAAACCCACTTCACTTGCTCAACTGCATATCAGCGATCCTATTCTACTATTCCATCTCCAAAACCAGCAGTTTCTCAGTCGGATTCATCTGTTCAGCAACCAGTTGTCAAACTACCCAAATATCCTACAGAAAATATATATACACTGCCCAATGCATTGACAGTCTCTAGAATACTCATGACTCCTATAATTGGGTATCTGATTGTTCAACAGTCTTTCACTATGGCATGTGGTTTATTGGCTGTTGCTGCATTCACTGATTTGCTTGATGGATTTTTGGCTCGTCAATACAACCAAAAAACTGTTTTGGGCTCAGTATTGGATCCTGCCGCCGATAAGATCCTAATGGTCACCTTGGCTGTTTCTCTGTGTCAGGCTGGACTGGTTCCATGTATGTTTAAATGACGGACTCGATCCACGTTTGATCTCAAGTTATACTAATTCCATCGAGTTTAATGTGTAGTTTATTTGGCATCACTGATTATATTTCGAGATATCGCATTGGTTGCTGCTACTGCATTCTATAGATATATCTCTCTTTCTCCACCAGTAAGCATACAATCTATTCATACGATTTTACTATACTGACTAATCTTGATATGTCATAGAAAACTATTGCAAGATACTTTGACGTTTCGCTACCATCCGCCGAGGTTCATCCACCATTGATTTCCAAAATCAACACTTTCTTGCAGTTGGCACTCATGGCTGCATCAATATCCATGCCAATTATTGGTCTCACCGAGCATTTTTTCTTGACATGTCTTCAGTAAGTATACTGATTTCATCCCAAAGTTGGATATGCACAAACCATCATTTACGCATGCTATCTAGCCTGTGCTCATTCTTCATTTGGGTTTGAAATGATTGAAAATAGATATGCTACAGGAATTACTACGATTTGGTCAGGGCTGCACTACTTGATTTCTCCCAATGTCATCAAAATACTAAAACAGTAATCCAACTAGGCCACATAACTGCATCACGAAAAATCCAGTTCAAGTCTACACAAAACAATAGATCAAATGAAAATAGTCTGATCATATATTACTTTGAACTAGGTTTGGTAGTAGCAGGCTTGAAAAAAGATGTGAGAGGTTTCATACCACTTTTGCTAGCTTTGGCAATATTATGCTGTCCACGAGACAATTTGATCTATCGTCATCCAAATGATTTAGGTTTCAAACGGTATCACATTCTTGGTTTATCAATCAAACAATACTGCAATGAAATAGCTTACCTGCTTAGTTGGCTTTGTCGAGGTGTTTGGTAGCGAAGATGCCGTTCGCTTTGTGATTTCGGAATTAAAGTACACATGCTGTTTGGACCAAATCGGGTCATTTTTAAATCTACACAAGTACACTATTGTAAGATGGCTGGTATACATCAATCAATCAAAGTAGTGGTTTACCCCAAATGATCCAAGAACATTTCTTTCCATTTTGGCGTAAGATGTTCAGCAATGGTCTGAAATGCGATACGTTGATACAGCAATGTGTCTAGATATACATTCATCAAAAATCAGATTCAGCGAGATGTTGAATTGGTAATAGATTGTGCAAGAATTAGTAATACCTGCTGGTGTATTATGTAGAAGCTTAGCGTCCTCGATAAGTGGAATGAATGCAGGAATACTGCCATTGCTGGCCTTGACAACTAATCGATCTACTTTGGCGTTAAGCCAAGCAAGGAATTTTGAATCTGATAGTCTATAAAACAAGCCAATGTTTTCAATATCTACAATTGACATTGAACAAATGAAACCATTAAAAATGCATCACAACTCCAACCAATCGAATTAAACATGACATACCGTTGATATCACAAATACTAGAAATGATATGTTCATCAAGTGTTGAAGCCAAGAGAGCAAAATCTGGAAAATTGTCATCAACAACCAGATCCGTCCATTGCATGAATCGTCCAGGTGATTCAGTGCTCTAAACAAGTGAGTTGATCAAAAGGTTAAACTTGAAATCCAACGTGTTGCATACATAATGAAGCAGTTTCAAGAAACCTTTTGTCTATGAAAGTCCAGTATTGGAGCAAGAACAAAAAGCGGATCGTATGGAGTAGTAACATAAAGAGAACCATCTAATCACTAAAAGTTAGTTACTCGAGACATGTAGAAATACAGTGACAGTACTTGCCAGCAATGATCTGATTGTCAATAGCCCATGATTTGAATGGAGCTTCTACAAGATGAACCTGAAAGAGTGCAGGAGTCTTGCAGTGAGTCTTGGTAGTTGGAACAAGCAAAAAGGCAGAAGCAAGACCAGTAGCAGGACTAGGCAAGGACAAGACTCTGACATCAACTAGCAGCGAGTGTTAGCAATGAATAATATTAAGATGTTGACATAAAGCTGCTTACCAGATTGATCAGACAGATTGTCCATCAAAGGCAGAAGCATAACTCGTGAATTGGCTGTAGTGTTTCCACTGACTGTGCGATGCTCAATAGATTCCATCATTTCTGGTTAGTTTTCTTGTCCGAATTGCAACGACTTGACATTTAAAAGCTTCAAAGACTATCAACACTGTCATGGAGCCTCCGTACGGGCTTATCGTTGTAATCAAGCGTAATAATCAGGATGGAGGGTAACTAGATATGAATTAGCATTCAACTGGACTGGATTCTTTCTATTCTTGCAGTCCACAATATCATGGTCGGATATTACATCAGATGTGTGCAATGAACTAGCTTCAAAATCACTGCATGGCTGGTGTTGCAACACTCCATTGCTTACTACTCAAGTCCTCTGAAATACTGTTTATATTCAAAACTGCTTTCTATAGTACATACAATTATAACATTCTAGATAACCTCATTGCATAATGAACTTTCATATATCTAGTCCAGTTCAGCCTCTAAAATCAAAAAAAACTAATCTTGTTGCTTTACTCTTTTATATTCCTAGAGCATTTCCAATTATGAATCAGACCACCTTTATTGGAAGGTAAGCCATATCTAGTGGGTTTGTCATTAATACAAGTCGTCTTTAATGTCCAGACGCGTGACTAGTAATGGCTTGGATATCTATCATTACTAACCCAATTTGTCAATATTGAATTGATTCATGTAGAGATGCCAACTGCCATATACGACTACGTCCTCTTGATGTGTCCAAATGTCATGCTGCTATTGAAATTAATGCATCCACTGGAGATGTAAGTCTACTTGAATGTCCAGATGTGATCATGTCTGTATTCTAAACTTTGATGGAATTTTAAATTTAATATACAGGCATATATTACTGACAAGAGTTCCAATGGGACAGGTGTAAATGGGAAAATGATTTCTGTAAAACAGCTGCTTTTGCATCAAGATTTGATCAATATTGGTGACAGGAAATTTAGATTCGAGTACTCGGAGGTATTTACCCCTGACTGGTGTTTCAAAATGTAATCTTGTTTATTCTAAAACTATATTTCTGAAATAGGATCATCGTAATGGAGTCCAGACACCTCTTGCTGCAGAAAAAGAAAATCCCCAAAGCGTTGTCAACAGTGCCCTTTTCAAGAAATCTCTTGATGCAACTATACGTAAAGATAACTCTGACCTGAAACCTACACATTCTCCCCAGTCTAAATCTATTCATACTCGTCGAGTACTGTTTGAAACATCAGCCTCTTTAACAGATACTACTAAGAATGCTCTTGAAACACTAGAACCGCTTCAGGAAATCAAACCCTCTACTAGCTCCGATAGACATACCAGTCCATCAAAAAAGATGTCGATTTCTCACTCTAAAAGCTTTAGAGTAGAAACTCCACTGCCCAATGAACCTTTAATCTGTTCGCACAAAAAAAACACTAGATCTGCTTCAAAAGGCTGTTCAGTTTTGGCTTGCAATGTCAACTCTTTGAGTCCTATAGCTACTATAGAATCACACAAAGCTTACAACGCAAATTACTCCAAGGAAGCAACAGGTGCGAGTGGTTTAGAGATGGGCACTGATTCTGTCTGCCCGTCAACGGCTTTTTCACAACTACAATCTAAAACACCTTTACAGCATCAAACGGATTGTTCAGAATCCTCTCTTACAGTATCATGTGTCAAGGATGCTTTAGAAAAAAATGCACCCACTTCAATCAATACAGCTATTAATGCATCGACAGAATCTACTGTCAATTTCTTGAAAATTAAAGCGGTTGAAAACAAGACAAAAAGTACCCCACAGGATGTGCAGCGTGGTTTTTCCAAAACTTTGGGAGTTTTAAAAAACGATAGCATGAGTCCTTTTATTTCTACAGGAATTCAACTACCAAATCGATTTACTACAACGCCGCAGTCGAGCTCAAGACATACACCATCTAAAAAGGTTGGGGTTAATTTGGCTACATTGGCTGAGCATACACATCGATCTCCTTGTGCTTTAGCAACCAGTTCAGCCTCTACAAATAACACGACCGGACTTGAATCACCATCTATCAAGGCTGCCACAAACAGTAGTAAAAGAACACTGTCTGGTTCACCCAAGACTAGCGGGGTTTCTAAAACTCCAAAACTTGCCAAGTTTTCTGATGCTGCTTTAACTGCGCGATCAAGCTCGTTAACGACTGTCTTTCAAATAAATGGCTTGGAAGCCTCTGCAGATAGTTTGACAAAAGGCAGTTCCTCCACCCCAAGTAAACTACAAAGCATACCTTTGCGCGTTCAGAATATGCTATCTGCCAAAGTAAACTCGCCTGCTAAAAAATCTCTATGCGCATCTCCGTTGGCACGCTCTATATCTGAATCTTCCATCAACGTTTTCAACAGTCCAGCCACAGGTCTCACCACCAGTCTTTTTTGGAGAGAGTTGGACAAATTCGTTGCTACTGCCAAACCCAATCCACATCCCAAACCTATTGCGGATATCTCGCTTTTTGATGACAGTTCAGCCATGACGGAAAATCATTCCACACAATTGCCAACTTCAGTGCCTATAAAACCTTTTATTGAACAACCCGAATGTCCTGCTCCCGTCAATGATATGCTAACCCCAGTCAAAGTTCGATCTAGTCATATTATTTCGAATTCAGCTCCATTCAAACACACTTTTACGACTCCTCCAATTGTAGCCAAGCCTGTCACGGCTAGTAAGTCTACAACTTTTGGATCTAAAGAACTCGCGAATCGGTTTTTATTCCGAAATAATTTAACACAACCAAAAGGCTGTAATGAAACTCAAACTGCAGCATCTGCTATGCATGCTGAAATTTTGGTAGGAAAAAATGATGCACAGGTTTGTTCTTCGCCTACTGTTTCCGCGAACCTCAGTCTAGTTCACAACAGTCCATCTGATATTGCTCCCAAGCGCGGCATTCGATTCGGACCACCTGTAAGTATGATTTTAAAGGCTGCTTTAGATTTTCCAATTAGTGTATACATTCCTTTTGTTTTATTAACTGGCTATCCTTTTAGCTTAATCCTGAAATCTTTGATAGTAAACATCCTCCATCAACTCCTATTCGTCGTGGCGAAAAAGTACGTGCACACCATGCCGATTTTGAAGTTGGATCTGTTTTAAAGTCTGCTTTAAAGCGAAAGAGTTTGGGTCGAACTGGTACAGAGCTTTCTAGTATGTTGTCATCGCCACTGATAAACAATCAACAAACGGATGTGTCATCATTGATGGATTTGTCGTGCAATCCATTGAATCTAAATAGTACAGACTACAACAAAAGCGGTTCTACACCTACTCAGTTGGATGACGTGGCAATTTCAAATACTGCTTTAGAATCTACTGAAAATGACTGCCTTTTATCTGTCAGTCCTCTCTGCCAAGTTTCCAGCGAAAAACTGCATGATTTGTCTACTGAGAACACGTGTATGAGCACAGTTGCCGATATGTCGGTAGTTACGCAAGCACCTGCAGAATCTATTGCTTTTGACAAATCTAATTTGATCTTTTCGAGTAGTTTCAATTCAATCGAGCCAGACAGTCTACCCTTTCAATCTTCCTCCGAGGTGTCTACAACCAGTCCCGTTATTACTGAAAAACAAACTACTTGGATACAAACTGAGTCAGTGCAAGGTGATGAAGCTACAATACCGGCTCTACCCGTTTTGTTTGATACGGTTGCTGATAATCTGGATTCTACTGCCGTTACAGACACATTGATCTTATCGTCGCCTACTGTTGGCAAAGTTGAAAATGTCAATGCCATATCCGAGCTTGTTTTGCAAACAGATGCTACTGTGGTGCAGTTGGATCGACCAACTACTATATATAGCTCACTGCATGCTGATTCTGCGGATATTTCACTCGCAGATAGTCTGAATGGTATGCTAGATGATTCTGTGGAATCCAACTCAAATAGCATTGATCGTTCAGATTTGGATGACTTGTCGGAATCTTCAGTAATGCTCGCTACTCATTCCGACACTTGGCATAACATAGACTCCATTACTTTGGATATGGTGACAGAGACAACACCACTTTCACTTGAAGAAAACGTTACACTACCTGTAGATGCCGTACAAACTAGTTCACCCGTTATGATACGTGATATAGCATCCACGTCCTTAAAGCCATCCGAATCACTGAATGAGCAGACTAGTACTGACGTTGATTTAAAACAAGATACAGCAATCGATATGCATGAATATGATAAAATCGAAGAAACACTCGAGTCGAAATCTTACATCAACAACACTGAGCCTGTCGAGCTGCAGAACACAGCAACAACTGAACCTTTGAAGATGGAGTGTGTACTGACATTAGATGGTATTGATCAGCAACCTACAGAAGAAACCTGGCTTCTCAAGACTCCGACTAAAGAATCACATACTTCCACTGCTACAACCCCCGACATGCATGATCTGGAAATACTTTCAACTCTCAAAACCGAGCAGAATCTGGATAACTCATTAAATCTTTTAAACACTCCTACCATATCCAGCTTCGTAGAAGATGTAAAGACTATTGAAGAGTGCGCGGACTTTGCTGACACTCTTGGTAATGACGCTGAACAAGAAGTGGTTTTGATTAAAAAAATGGATACCCGGACCAAAGATGCTTCCTGTGCCGAGATTCAAACTTCAGAGTTCTTTTCAGCTGATGTTTCTGCCAAGATTATAGATACTGTCACGATTCCAATCATACCACAAGTAGATGATTTTGTTGATAATGACCAATATACTTGTGAAGTTGGCAAACCCAGCATGGTTGCTACTCTAAAGCCTTCAAATACTAAAACCAAGTCAAGACAAAAAAAGGCAACAACAACGCCTGATATGCGTGGATTGAGAAAGCTTATGAAAACTCCCAAGGCTCAAGTGGATGTTGACTTTGATGGATTGGCAGATATTTTAAAGACTCCAGTATTAGCAGACGATTCTTTGGTTGTAAATCTCAATGCTTCTTGTACTCCAAAGCACTTGCATAGTACTCGAACTGATGTCACTCCGATTACTGCTTCCAAGTCTACCCCATCTACTATGCTGGCATCTTTTTCTAAAAATGTAAACTCTACCACTCCAGCTCAAAATTGTCAATCTCTAAAAAAGAATTTGACAGCCATGTCCAGCATTAAATCATCTAGTGCATCACAAACTAATCTAGAGACGGGAACGAATGGGGTAACTCCTATCAAGTCTCAGCAACCCAACATATGCGACATGTCTCAAGCACGCATCCCAAAAATGTTTCAAAAAATGCATGGGAAAACTCAAAAGCAACCCGCAGAAATACTTTATCTTGGTATTCGGGATCTTATGCGCACTCCAAAGAAGGCTGCTTCCGAGTGCCAAACCAACTATAATGGTTTAGCAGATATATTTGCTACACCTCATCCATGTCGCGTAGCCGATGTTGATCTAGAAAATACAAAGAGTCCACTAGGTTTCACGGTTTCTGCTAAAAGCCAGCAAGCAACAATGGGTTTGCGTACACCCGATAAAGCCAACAAATATGCTGGAAAACCAACTTCTGTCTTGCATTCCTTGGATGGAAAACACAAGAAAACTAAAGGAAAAGCGTGCACTTTATCATCTAGAGCGTTTCACAGCGCTTCAGCAAAATCATTTGATGCTTGGCCACTTGGCTCTAAAATGGTGAGTACCAAAGTGACAAAGAAAATGGGCAATCACACCGCAGCTGATACTGGCGTGACTACCACTCCTACTTCAACAGCTAGTTTGGTTCAAAGAATGCTGAGTTTTACCAGCACACCAAAAATTTCAACACCTACTCCCAAAATAGCAACTCCAAATATTGCTTCTTCAGATGCTGTAGCAGTAGATACTACTGTAGACGTGAGTAAAAAAGGCATTTCTTTGTCAACTACTCCAGTAAACACTTCTAAACAGATAAAAGAATTCCCACGCTTGTCTAGCCGTAAAACACGCCGTCGCGCACGTAAACTCAGTCAATCGTTTTTAACAGAAACCATTTCTACAACTCAGAAAGCACCAGTGCTTGATTGCCTTTCTACCAATGTTTCAACTACTGAACTGGTATCTCGGAAAACAAAGCAGAATGCCAAGACTGTTTTGCAAGATGCCACGGCTGTATCTGGCGACTCTAATGGCTCTCCTGAAGCACTGGTTGTAATAGAAAAACGAAAAACAAAAAACAATGCTAAACAATCCAAAGATGTCACTGTTGAAGTGAAATGTTCAGTTGAACACACTCATGCTCCTTTTGAAGTGTCCACTGTGTCTGAAACTACTACTGCGAAAGTAAAGCGATCTACAAGACATATTCAAGTGGCAGATACTTTTGAGCAAGAGCCTGTCAGAGTCAAGCAGCGTGCAGTCAAACATACCCGTGCAACATCAGAGATAAAAGACGAATATTCTAAAACAGCCATCAAGACAAAACAAACTCGACGTGGCGTTCCAGCTACTTTAAAATATGAGGATCCTATTGATACCGATAACAAAACTAGCTCTGATAGTTTGACTGCACCTATTACAGAAACCATTGAACCCAACTCTGAAATCAATTTGAAGCCACAGCTCGATGACGATGCGGTTGTAGTGAAGCCTATTTCTCGCAAGAAAAAGACAGCTAAAAAGGTATTGGAGTCAACTATAGAGACCAGGCATTCACTTTTGGTGGTGAATGATACGGTTGATGAGGTTGACAAGAATGCGGCCACCAAAGCCAAACCAAGAGCCACGCGTCGAGGATTAAACTATACTGCACCAGACACCACTACAAAAGAGCATGTTGTCAAGGTTGAAAATATGATCGAGCAGTCTGTTGCTCTTGATATATCAAGCGTACCAAAAAAGCGTGGTCGATCAACTAAATCGGTATTGGTAGCTGAATCTGCTACGGATGTTTCCGAACCTATAGTGGAAAATACTGAACCACCACCAGTTCATATGAAAAGTAGATCTAAGCGAATCAAAGTTGACCCTACAGACTCTAAATCAGAAAAAAAAGATAATGCTAGTATCTCTAGTAGATCATCTACTCGACGCAAGGCAAATAAACAGTAGTGGATGCCAGCAGACAAATTATTCTATATATGTGCTTAAGCTAATCCTGAAATATCATATGGAAATATTTCTTGGAACACAATCTCTCATTATCTTGGCTCAATAAATTTTTATCCATCAAAATCAATGTGTTGATGTACTGAGTGAGAACAATCCAATCCACTATTTGAACAAAATGACGAGTTTGGTGATTGCAGAATGCGTGGTTGTGAAAAATGGGGATAATCTCGGTTCAAAACTATAGTTTGTATTATATGATAGAGTTGTGTGTATTGAACAGTAGTCAATTTGTAATAGGAAAGCACAATGAATATTCAACTATTATTCCAAAGATAAGTTCCATTTGACGTGAATACGGGTTGAATATTTTTTTGAGGACAACGAATGGGCCATTAGATTGCAAGTTTCCTTTAAAACTTGAGCATACAACTATTTTGGAAAATGCTTTCTACTGCCTCGTTGCTGCGTTTGGGCGGGAAATCTGTTGAGACGACTTCCAGGTCACAATGGGTGCGTTGCATGGCATCTGCTCCTAGCTCTCAGGTACATATTTTCAGTCGAGAAATTTGGCAGTTTGGATAGATGGAAATCACTAATTTGAGAGCAGCATCAAGATGCAGCCATCACGATCTGATGGATCATGAACAGCTGAATTGAGGCTTTTGATATCATTGCATCCACTACTGTATATTAAACACCCAGATATGAGCAATTTAAAATACTAATTCTTTGACAGCCATTCAAGCGTACATCATTGTATGACTTTCATGTTAAAAATGGAGGGAAAATGGTAGAATTTGCTGGCTGGGATATGCCTGTTCAGTACTCTTCGCTGG
Organism: Batrachochytrium dendrobatidis JAM81; assembly: GCF_000203795.2. Lineage (NCBI taxonomy): Eukaryota > Fungi > Chytridiomycota > Chytridiomycetes > Rhizophydiales > Batrachochytrium > Batrachochytrium dendrobatidis. The sequence goes on from NW_006281105.1 coordinate 831,196, forward strand.
GTGTTCTCGACTCTCATCTCTGGACTAGGAAGCATGCATCCATCTTTGACGTATCCCATATGCTCCAAACCAGGTACATTCCATCACAATCAAGATTAACGCATTCATTGCATTATAAAAATCAAATTTAATCCACAGCTTGATTGGGCCAATATTTTGGGCAGTTTTGTTTAAAACACCTTTGGATACCAACTGCTGGATAGGATCGTTCTCATTGCCTATTCGTGATCTTTATATCGTGCCTGACTAATTTTTTGTATTATATCATCAAGATGGTCTGGCAAGGATCATGTCAAGTTCATGGAGTCTCTTGTTGTCGGTGACATTGCCGGTCTCCAGATGGGATCATCTACTCTTTCCGTTTTCACCAACGAAAAAGGAGGAATTATTGACGATACTGTTATTAATCGTCAGGATGATAAAGGTCTATACGTTGTTTCCAACGCTGGTTGTGCTGATAAGGATCTTGCCCATATTCGCAAACAGCTCGCTGATTTCCAGAACAAGGGCGGAGATGTCGATGTCAAGGTTCTTGACAATGTTTCCCTGATCGCATTGCAGGGTAAGTTGTGTTGCTTCTCACATTAAAATTAAACTGGTGATTGATTGGATTGCTTTGAATTTAGGTCCTGATGCTGCCACTGTGGTTCAGAGTCTAACCAAGGAGGATTTATCCAAATTTGGATTCATGACGAGTCGCCACATGGATATTGCCGGCGTTGATGTATACGCATCTCGCTGCGGATACACAGGCGAAGACGGCTTTGAAGTAACTTGTTTAGTTTTGGCAATCTCCCGATAAATATGCTACTTGTTTTGACTTATATGTTGCACCACTGTAGATTTCCGTTGCCCACAAAGATGCGGTCGCGTTGACTCAGAAACTGTTGGACCATCCCCATGTTGAGCTTGCTGGTCTTGGTGCCAGAGATAGTCTGCGACTTGAAGCAGGTCTTTGTCTTTACGGACATGACTTGAACGAAGACATTACCCCTGCCGAAGGTGGTTTGACATGGACGATTGGTATGTTGCGTGTGTAGATACTTTTATTCAATCGCTTGTCTTGTACTCGATCTTTTATGTTGAATTATACTGACACGAGTTTCTGATATTTGGGTTAAATAGGAAAGCGTCGTCGAGCTGAAGGTGGATTCCTTGGTGCAGACAAGATCCTGTCTCAACTTAAAGTCACTGCCAAGGGAAATGTCCAGCTTGATGTTGCTAACCGTCGCGTTGGCTTTATTGTTTCTGGTGCTCCCGCTCGTGGTGAGTTTACACTGCCAAAAAACTGTATTTTTAATATATTTGATGATTATATACTTAGTCTATATCGAAAAATGATTATTTTACTACCTGTAGAGGGAGCCGAGATTTACGACAAGGTCAATGGCACCAAAATCGGTACGATTACCAGCGGTTGCCCATCTCCTAGCATGATGAAAAACATTGGTATGGGATACATTCAAACTGGATTCCACAAAATTGGTACAGAAGTTCAGGTCAAGGTTCGCAATCGATTCCAACCTGCAGTTGTTTCCAAGATGCCATTTGTTGCACACAAGTAAGTATACTTGTTTTGATCTCACTTACATAATACTGTATTGCAAAAGACGGGTATGCTTACATTGACTATTTGGGATTTGTTGATATAGCTATTTCCGTGGTTAAATACAATGATTACATTAAGGAAAAGTTTCAATTTGCTTTTGGGATTCGTTGCAACTGAAATACAATGGTTTAGATTCCTACAATTGAATTTGCAAGATTGATGGATGAATAAATTACATTTTCGAAACATTACAGACAAGACAAATGTATTACAATGAGCATTAAACAAACTCAGATCTTTGCGACTAAACCAGTTTCTAGAATTGAATTTTTGATACAGAAACAACTCGACAGATTCAAAGCATGACAAAATGTCAGCAACATCAACTCGTAGTCGCAAGATCCGATTGCAAAGACTTTCCAAGTTCGTGACCAACTTGTTTGGGTTGAATTGTTGGTTTTGTTTTTATACAAATTATTGGATATTACATGGACTCTGCTACATACACTCCTAGTGGTAATGGGAATGCTACTTCAAAGGTACTATCGTATGTCTGTATGGCATCAGAACATGAACACCCGAGCAAGCCTTGAACTGCATTTGAAGCCAGCAACTCTTATGAATGAAACCAACCTTTTGCTATAGTTCTTGTTATTGCTAGATATGGTAGTGATGCATACTATTTTCTATTGATAGTAGCAATGAGATTTCAATGTGGCCATCTAAAATCATGGACTGTTCCTTGCCTACACAACTGGCAACTATATCTCTTGACTTGTGGCATACAAGAAGCCCTTGTCATCATCTGGTCTACCATAAAACAGTTGATCATCTTGACTTATTTATGTGCTATTTACAGCCTGTCACTGCATCTGCCAATGCCGTATCTTTTTATTTTCAGATGCATTTTAGATTCAATACTGATTCGCACTCCATGTCACGGCAATGTGATTGGCTCGCTGCTGGAATCATCTGATTCAATCAAGCACGATACTCTTATTATTCGCCATAGAATGCTGATGGATCGATATGAATCACTGCTCTAACATGTCCCTTGTCTTCATTTGTGCATCATATAGTATGATGTTTTTGTTCACCGATGCTAACTCTGCTTTTGTAACATTTAATTGCTGTCTTGGTTAAATCTACACTAGTCAATGGAACTTGCTTCGCTTCATTACGCCACATTGCATGAATTTCTACTTCCCCATCTAGATTCTCTTGAACACAGTCATGGACAAAGCAAGCAACGAGCGATTGCCAGTGACAAACTGTCCAAACTTACTATTCAACAATTTTTTGAACTTTCGGTTGATGTTTTTGATGAGCTAAAACGTAGAACTTCGGACTCTGGTAGGATTTGATTTTTGTCATAACAAACTGGCTCATTCATCTGTGCAAATCTCATGTATAATTAAACTCGCTACAATTGTATACAGGGGATCCTTTTTTACCAATCAGCAATGATTTCCATCCAAAGCGAAATCAAGCTCGTCAAAAACTTGCTGTTCTTCCACTCTCTCGTTTTCGAACCTTGGCAAGCGACGTTCACTCTGAACTTGACTTTCGTTTTCCTACCATTGCTACAGAAATTAAATCTAGATACGCTACTGGTGATACGTCAAATGCATCTAATGAACCCCAAAGTGTGCCTAAAAAACTAGAAAGCAGTAGCAAAAATGGAGCATCTCTGCAATCTTTGTCTTCTGAAAAAGAACCTTCTCAAACGGTAATATATCTAATATTTGCTGCATCTGCCGTTTTATCGATTTTCAATCACCAACACAGTCTGATTCGTTCCTCTATACCATTATTTTAATAGCCGAGTGTAAATCAAGTGCAAAATGGTGCTTCAACAAAACTGCCTGCCAATGATGGCAAAGCATCTTTGGAAAATCTCATGTCAAACATTGACAATATGATGACGGTATGTTATCTATGTTTACTAGTAAACTTTGCATCCGTGTGGATTTATTTTACAAAATGCATCTGGCCAATATCTAACCCTATGCTTTAGGATGATCGTTCAAGCGACAACTACAAATCCATCATTATTTCTCTTCAAACCCGACTGTCAGATCTTGAAGCTCAGCTGGAGGTGATGCTACCGTATCTCTGATAATGCATGCTAATAGCTTTTTTAAACTAATACTTTTTACTGAAATAAATCTACTATTATTTAGAACGAAAGAACCAACAAAGCAGCTGCACTTATGGATGCCGACTCTGCTTTGCGTCGTGAAAAACAGGTTTGTGCTACAACCAGCCTCTCAAACTATACTTTTTGATAGGTAACAATTACTAATACCGTTTATTTAACACAGAAATACCAAGAGTTGGATAAAGTATATCAGGAAGTTTACTCTAATCATCAAATTTTGAGGCAGGATTACAATAGTTTACAGGACGATTATAATGAGCAGCAACAAGTATATTTTTGACCTATCTTGAGGCCATTCTATGTTTATTTTACAACAGTTTTTGACTATTACTTGCTTGTTCAATATATAGATCTCGGCAGACATTCGTTCCGAAGCCACTAATCTTTTAGAGGAAATCAAGGAACTCTCCATCAAGAATGAAGAGCTTAGAGGCTACGAGAGAACTCATCTTGAAACAATTCAAAAACTCAAAGAGGAGGTATGGTTTACTTTATAGACTCTTACTTTTATTCATTTCACACTGAATTTGTTTTTATTGACTATATGTTAAATAGATTAAACGACTAGATAGTGCTGGATCAAGATCCATTTCACATGATTTCAACTCTGGCACTCCTGTACCTGCCTCGTCTAATAATCACATATCACCACCACAGCCCTTCAATGGTCGTGTCAATATTGACTATGATATCGATGATATTGTTGATGCTGGTATTGTTAGTCTGCATTTTGTAGATTCGTACAAGAATGCTGTTGATGATTTGGTTTCTGTGTCAGGGTATGTTAGAATTTTGGTTATTTTAAACTAGTATTTTATACTTTTTGTACATGATCTAACAGTCATTTATAACATATAGGAGTGAGAATCCTACAAGTGTTCTTGTTGCCATGAAAGGGATTGTTATTGCATGTAGGAGTATTACAGAGGACTCTGAGGCGTATGAAAACAATCCAGAATGTGCACTAGAGGATTATGAGCGAAATGAACTTGTAAATGTCAAGAATAAACTCTCGGCAGCGTTGACGCACCAAATGGGAATTGCCAAAAGTCTTGCCACCAACTTCAGTCTCAACACAGTCGCCTCTCTTGAAGCCGCTACATCAGACTTATCAGCAACAATTGTTGAACTATTGCATATTTATCAAAGACACACAGGACTGTCCAACGCTATTTCTCGCACTGATGAAGATGAAGTAAAGCAGCCTGGTGACTTTGGCTCAACCGAGCAAGACAATTTCACTGGTAGAAACAATAACGGCATCAATGATTCAGCCGAAGATGGTTCATACGAGATTGAAGAGCTTAAAATTTTTTTGGAGCAGCAAACTGATTTGATTGTACAAGCTATTCAGTCTCTTTTGAATGCGATGCGGCAATCATCAAGCTTTGGACAGGGCTTTAAGGACACTGTTGGTGGTATTACCAGCATTGTTGATAATCTTGTTGATGTTTCTCGCGATACATTGAATCGACCGCCTGGTGCAGCGTATCGTGCTAATGGCGGTGAGATTTTGAAGGAACTGGCCGCTGCAAATATCCGTTTGGATGAACTTGGCACGTCAATGATCAACTCTCCACAAAGCAAGGCTCTCAAACAAAAACTTGCTAGCTCGTCCTACGAAATTGCTAAATTTGTCAAGGAGCTTATCAGTTTAATTGAATAGATTTTTTATCGATGCATATCTTGACTTGCTTTGCAACTGATCATGAATACCGTTTTCCAATATCATAATCTATACCTACGCAGCTGTTGCGGAGCCTAGTCTTGTATAGCATGGCTATTTTTCATCATTATTGCTCTTATCTCCAATCTTTACGCACTATTAATCAATCATCTGCTTTATCCTTGTATCAGAATACGCATATAGACTACATCACTATGTGTGCAGTTCATTCATCTTTAGGCTTATGCCTCAATATCACGTTTGAGCTTCAACTATCCTTCGTACCTTTCTGCGCATATTAAACAATACGATCCGGAATTTGATGTTTCTTACTATTTGATATAAATACTGACAATACAAGTAACATTGGCAATAATGATCTGATTTCTTGTTTATTTGAACTCTTACAGCCGTATTCATGTAAAATTCAATACTAAATAAAGGTATCAAAGTACATAATAAACTTTCAGTTCACTGGGAAGCATTGTATTATGCAATTTGACAAGATCGACTGACATTTTTCGTGGTGATTGGCATGAAAACAACCTTGGTTTGATTGGATTATATGATGGTCGTTGTATCAATTAAAGAAACAATCGATTTGTAGTAAACGTGACGACTATTCAACTATTTGTTTCAAAGCAATTACTGCAAGATAAATACAAATGCTCCATTTTACATGAATACGGCTGCACGTATGCTGCTCATCTATAAAATCTGATTCATTTAGACAGGTTTACAAGGTTATGAGAAACCTTGCTAGAACAATGCCAATCCAATTTATTTTAATTGTATGGACTACTTTTTTTGTGCAATCTGCATCGCCCATTCCATACCCTCCGACACACCCATATCTGATTTGGCCGAGCAAGGTTGAATATGCCATGCTCTATCCCTAATCCCACCAATATTGAGTCCTGCCACAATCTATAAATTAAAACGCGTCGTTTAATTGCTGATGCACATCATGACTAGTAGTCAACATCATGATTGGGATGGAGTATTGTGTTACCTCGTCGCCAGACAAAGCATTCATGAGATCTTGCTTGTTGGCAAATACGAGAAGAGGCACTCCTTGTAGCTTTGCTTCTGTCAAAAGGTTTGCGAGCTCTGTTCCTCTAAGTATTGAGGAATGATGCAGATAAGCTAAAGAAAACGATTGGGTTGCACAGGTTGAATTCAATACACTTACGTTTCTTCTAGTCGACGTTTGTCTGAACTATCCACCACATAAATCTAAATCATATACCATAATTATAAACATGATATGAGAGTCAAGACTGTTGTAATCCAATCTATGCTCAGACATTACCAAGACATTTGTGCTTTCAAAATAATTGCGCCAATACGGCCGGATGGTTTGTTGGCCTTGAATACCCAAAACAAATGCAAGGTTAAAAGACTGGCCAATATTTTACACTAATGTTCTGATCCAATCAGTACACATAAAGATAGGCCAACACGATTTAACGCAGGTTTATCCAACCCATATATCGCGCAGTCAATCCATTCTACAATACACCGAGTAGACGCTCAACATTGCAAGCGTACCTCCAATATCCCATACGTTCATCTTGATGCCATCTTGCTGAACAGTTTTGATATTAAATCCTTGAGTTGGTTTAATCTCCAAAATCTCTTCACCTGCAAGTCGCTTGAGCAATGAAGTCTTGCCAGCATTGTCCAGACCAAGAAGAAGGATACGGATTTCTTTTTCAGAGCGTCTCAGCTTGCGTAAAAGTGAAAGCAGGCCCTATACCCAAATATTTGATTTCAAATCAAGTAGATGTAGTGTTTAGAGCTTAAACATGAGTTGATTGGATAAATGTTGAAAGCTAGAACTGTAGTTTGAATAGCAGCTGCTTGTGTAGGCTAATTAAACAAAATCAAAAAATCAAATACTAGGTACAGATGTGACTACAACTCACCATGATTTCAAGGTAGTATACGTAGATGCAAGGTATAGGTGAATAAATTGATAAAAGTCGAGACTTGAATCTATCGGAGATTAAAAAGTCGCCAATAAAATAGCCGACGTGTCTTGAACCCCAACTTGTGCTGTAAAAACACCAGTATGGACTGCATTGTCAGTATATTTTAATTGTATTGTTGCTAATTGTATTGATTCTATTATTTGAAAGCATTGCGGGAATCTAATGCCAAAGTGGTTCATGCTTGACGACAAGATCATTTTGAATGTCAGCATTGAGTGATTTGAACTTTGATTATCGTGTTTTCAATATATCTAAATGAACATTGGAAATAGACGAAGTTTAAATATACCCATATTCAGGATACACACTCCAATTCAGCATAGTTTAAAGTTTAAAAGCATGTATTTTGAAAACTTTTATTGACAACAGTAGTAGACCTGTAAAGGTAATCATTGCGCTCAAATAGACGATATCTAATTAGTTGCGAATTTTCTCTCGGCAGTGGCACTGATAGAAGGAGTCGAACAAAAATAGGAATGTCTAGAGTAAGCAGCGTTTGAAAAGCCAATATGCCAAAAATTAGCTGTTTTTATATTTATGTACAGTCAAAGATAGTTTTATTCTTGGTTGTTGTCAACATCAAGAAACCCTCTAATCGCACTATTCATAGCTAAGACATCCTGTTCAATTTCGTTTTCATCCAGACCAATACAAGGGTTGGGAAGAAACACTTGTGCAGGGATTTCTCCAGGTGGCTGGAAATGGCAGATTTAAAGATGCGGTTAGTCAATCATGGCCCAGTATACAAAATGATAGACCAATAAGGTATACATGGACAATCATGCCAATATTAAACTTTGATTTTCAAATTAAAATAGCCACCACTTATAGTTGACAAACCTTTGATGATTGGTTATTATTGCGATTACGTAAAACAACTCTTGCCCATGTCGGAACTCGTTCCTCGAAATCCTCACGTACATTTCCATTACTATAGTCAGCATGTCTTTGACGTTTCCTATTATGTATGGTTGTGGCTTTGGAGGCAAAAAAAGGAACTAAAAAACAGTGTGAATACCTTGCAAGTATTGCGGTTGCTAGCATACCATTCAAACAGTATTATATCACTACTGTTATATGGTCATAGGAACAGCCATCAAAGAATTCAACTGAAATATCATACCAGGATGTTCCCATCTACATGCACGATCGTATTCGTGATGTAATTGAAAGCAATCTCTTCTTTGTTTTTCGGAAATGCTAAATTTCAAGTCGCGCTTTGCATGCTATTAGACAAAGTGGACCATATGGATAACAGGAAAAAGATGAAACAGTTTAAAAAGTATTAGAAAATAAACGCATAGTCTATTGGCATTAGTTGTATACATCCATCAGGTCTAATACACTTCAAATCATGACTTGCCAAAAAGGAATCTTGCACAAGTTTAATACCAGCCTCGTAGGCAGCCTCACAATTACTAATTTTGTATCCCAATCGATCAGCGGTTTCCCGGAGCCTTAATTCTTTACGTGTTTCAATTTCAGCCAGCTGTTGCATGCACTCTGGATGTTTCCCGCTTGTAATCAATGAGATTTCAAGCTGTAACTCTTCCATCTTCAAATCATACAATCTGTTCAAGTAAAATAGTGCAAAGTAGGACTATATAGTGAATAAACTTTAAATCAATCAAGTCTTGACAAGCGCATCTTACTTTTCAAAAGAATCCTCAGTCAGCTCTTGTGCCTTTCTAGCATCTTGTCTAGCAATCTGCATCAATTCACGCGCCTTCTTGGCATCCTCTTTATCTAAGCCCAATCCTGGGAGTATATCGGCTACCAATGCAAGTAAGTGTATGTAATAGTCAAAATAGTACAGAAAAGTTAGCTGAACGCACAATTACCGAGAAAGCTCGGCCAAAAAATAAGTGACATCAATAGAATGCTAACGAATTGGCAAGTTTTACAAAAACAGCAAAACAAGATGATAGCGTAATACTCTGACCTACCATTAAGATCTTCTTCATCTGCAGAAGTGGATGCGCCTCTTGTGTAATCGGCACTTGCCGTTTCAATTTCTGCAATCATGTCAATTTTCTTGATGGGAGATTTGCCTTGTAGTCTAAGACTTCGTCCAGTAGGATGAGAAGCGTCTGAAATATTAGTATAACCAGTTGGGTTGACTTTATTAGGCCTGCCAGCTACGCTTGCTTTGAATTCCTCATCGTCGTCGCTCTCACCATCCAAATCATCGTCTCGGGCCTGAGCAGCACGGTCCTCTGAATCGGCAACATCGTCGTCGTTTTCAGAATCATTTATGTTGTAGTCGTCATCAGCAAGAGGAACAGTAGGCTGAGGAGTGGTATGAAAGTCCGAGTCATTACCCAAATCGTCCATGTTTTCCTCCAGATCGTCGATATCAGAACCAAACGCAGACTGGAGCGTGTCGTCATCCAAGTCTTTAGCACATGCAGCAGCATGTGAAAAGCGACTTTCCTGCTGATGATGCATCAAGTCCATAATATTTGCTGCCTCTTTGTCATCGTCTTTGCTGTGGTCATCACTGCGGCCAGTCCTGTCCTGGCGGTCCGCATCTTGCATCTCCTGGTCGTCTGCATTGCCAAACTGGTCCTGATCAGTGTACGCACCACTCTCGACAAAAGCACGAGGTTGAGATTCGTCTATATCCATATCTAATTCAACTGGGTTGGCTTGGCTAGAGTCAACAACAGGTGCATCTGCGCTACAGTCAGTGGCGAGGATCAGGGATTTGGACTCGACATTTTGTATCGAGTCCGCATTCATGGTATCGCTATTATTATGACTCAATTCAACAGACAAGGGCAGCGATACGTTGGAGTTGATGTCAGTCATTGTTGAATGGCGGTGGTGGATGTAATAAGGAACTTGTTTAGATACAGATTGGATCTGGTTCGGCACGGTGTGTGAGCTGATGAATTCGTGACGACTGCGGAGTAGCTGAAGTAAGAATATTCCAATGATAAAGTTGCTGCAACTATAGATAGGAATGATTAGTGGATCCCACCAATGTGTTCAGAGCACAGACTTGGCTCTTGTCAGATATCGTCTTCAGTTTTGTTATGTGATTTTGGGCTCAAACGCTCATCCTCACTCATCACGTGATAATACATCAACTTTCGAGGGAATCCCTCCATCAAACTTTATTCCGTTTACTAACTACTTGAAATTTAATCCTGCGTCGGATTGCGTCTGCCGCCTCTTGTTCGTACAGTGCTCTCCCCCAGTCCTGGTCGAGTTTGTCTTTGATTTGTTGGATTCTCTCTTTCGCATGTTCTTTTTGTTCTCGAACTAATGTCCTCATTTCCTAAAGAGCGACATGATGCATAGATTAAACTCGGGTCTTGTAATCTTTACTTGCTAGCACTACACATACTAATAGATTACCTCATTTTGTACTTTTTTAACAAGTGCTTCTTCGCGTTTTGTTCCGCTAGCTGTTCGTTCAACATATCAATCTGATCCTGCAGAGTAAAAAATCATAGTCAAGGCATCACCTATATATAATCATATCTACACAATAACCCAAATGAAAAAAGGATATAATTTGCGTCGTGACATCTCTTTGATTTTCTTTTGTTCATTGCTTTTTTTCTGCGTATCTCGCTCCAGTCGACGCTCTTCAATAATTGCTAGTCGTTGTGCCTTGATATACTCATCCAGCAACCCCTTGACCATCTATTGCAAGCATAAAAAGCAATTGTATTGGTTTTATGCACAATCAGTTTAACGTATACTGCATATAGCGCGTGGCTATACAACTATTGACAAGGCGCTTCAGTACACGATTTACCTTTTCTTCCTCAAAACACCGCTGATCGGCTATGCGCTCAACTTGCTCTTGAGCCGAATTGTGTATTTGATCCATTCTTTTTAATCGTCGAACCTTTTCATTAAGATTCACTTTGGCATTATGGCGTAACGCTGCCTGATCTTTGCGTTTCTCCTGATCACCATACAAAACAGAATACATTAAAAATAAGCAGATCATTCGAGTCTTGTAAATAAAAGCGCTCGAATATAAAATGCAAAAGTCAGAATAAGCAAATATCACCAGTAATCGTGTTCGTGATGCATCTTTTTTTACAAGTGATACGAGTGAAACGCTACTCGGCTGGCTTGTTTTGTTGTGCTAAGCGTTAATATCGTCAAAATAAATGAGCTTCATCCATAACATTTCAAAATATTTCAAACTGTATAATGTTGAAATAACTTGCCATGTCAACCTTTCGAGTCCATAAACGATCATCCAACGCACGTGTCCATGTAGATAGTTGGCTGCTCCATAAACTCTCCCTCTGCGACTCGGTAAGAAACTTACTATGGACAACGGGAATCGTTTTTCTAACGCAATCTTCAAACGCCTGTATATTTTGTCTTGGAGGTGATAACTTGGCAAACTGGGTTTGATCATTTCTTGAAGGTTTCGACTTATCTGAAAAAAGCTGACGCCGAGAGCGTTTACCAAACCCATCTAAATCTTGGTCTCTAATAGGATCTGCTCCGTCAACATAGTCTCCTTTAAATTTTGAATAACTTTTGTCTAGGTTAGAACTAAAATTTTCATCCACAACGGCCCTGTCCTCATAATAATCAACATCATTACGATCATGATTGCGAGATTGCTCTTTTGACATGGGTGATTGTTTAAATGGACTCGCCATTATCCCATTTTTCATTGCTTGCTGATGTTGGCGCTGCATATCCTGCAACTTTTTTTGCATTATAAATGGAGAGCGGTTACGTGCTCCTGTATGTTTTTGACGAAGAAGTATAGCTCGTCGAAGTTTGAGCGCACGAGTATGTGGTGTATCATGTTTGGTAACACGTAGAATTTCTGGTGTATGATACTGATCCGTCTAAATGACAATCATAAAACAGATTAGACTAGAACTGTTTAAAATAGAAAATTGCATTACAGATATACCGCAGCATAAAATTAGTGCTTACTTGAGACTGAAATCGAATATGCTTATGACCAGGTTTGGCAATGCGATTAGCTGATTTAAAAGCTGGAGTAGAAGATGTCTCTACGGTTGCACCACATGAATCAAAATCAAGATCACTCGAGTCTAAACTGGATTGTCTGTCTGGTGATGCTAATTTTGATTGTTTCTGCTGATGAACAGTTGAACGATGGATTTTATCTTTCTTTTTAGAAAAGTCATCGCGTTCACGACGTGATATATTTGACGTTGGCTGATCTTTACCTACGTCAAATGCACGTGAGGATGTATATGTACTACGACCCTCCTTATGTAAGTGTGGGTTGGGTCTAGACAAACCAGCCATCAACTTTGATACGACGGCAGGCTTTTTTTTCTGCACTCGATTCGGATTATTCGCATCAATAGTCTGCTGCAAATTTCTTTTGACATGCGATACGTATTTTTCCATATGTGGAGCTAATATTGATGCTGCCATAACAGATGGCGGCAAAAGTGTACGATGTATAGGATACTCTGCCGAATCCTTTTCAAATGACACCGAGTCTCGCGAATCAATAGTTGATATATCCTCAATCAATCCCATGATGGCTTTATCATCATGTTGACTATGATTCTGTCCAATACATATAGAATTGATTTGTCAGAATCCTGCTGAATAAAAATAGCCCCCAATTATGAAAAACGTATATATACTAACTGTTTCTGTATCTACATTTTGCTGTTGCAAACTATGAGCTGGGAGTGAGTCTAAATTGTCGCTATCCCTGACACTGCTGCTTTCAAGCGCTTGGCTGATTTCCCAAATGATTGTAACGAGATCAATCAGCGTGCGTGAATCACCATCAACTATGTTTTCAGATTTGATATGAGGAAGATCAATATGCAGAATCTCTTGCTCTAATGCCCATATCACTGCTTGAGCATTCTGAAGTCGACTAGCTCGCGTTAATGTCGAAGTCTCTGATCCATGTGTATCTGGTATGCGAATAATAGCAGAAAGGCGAGTTTCCAAAAGACCTTCAAGAAGCGCAACCCATAATGAAGATACACATTCTGATAAGGAGCTGATGGTGATGGGGACTCTGATGCGAGCTAATAGAGCATTGATTCGGGAAGCTTTGGAATATGTGGTTAGGTTTATTCAACACAAGGTATATACAGATAAACAAGCTCAAATCTAAAATACCTGCAACTATCTCTTGATGTGGTGTAGCTGATATGGGTGGGTTAGATGAACTCCTGCTGGCAGTCTGGCGAGTAGATCTGCTTCTTTGATTTGACATTTCAGTCCGACTTGTTAAATTGCGATTTCTGAAAAGTAAACAACATATCACGTGACTAAATTTGCTTATTTCAAGCTGCATTCAAGCTTATCCGTTAATTCACCGTCTCGTACACCTAGTATACCCATATAATATGTCGTTCCGGGAAATGAAAAGTAAACCGCAATTGTATCGTTTATTTTTTGTGCATATTTTCACTCTCTTTACTAATGGCTTTTGTTCGTATTAACTACCCGATAAGCATTTACGGAAAAGATGCGCGGATTAGGATATCCTAAACGTATATCTATGGAAAGCTTTAGAACTCCAAATTTTGACCTTGTGTCGGATATATTGTATTGGCTAGTAAAAAAGTATATCCAGTTTATTGTAACAGCACTTTAAAATCATATATGCAACACCAACCCATTTAGTAACCAATGTTATTAGCTATGACCCATCTATTGATATCTCCAATGATATCAGCTCTGAGCAGGACCGTGTTATTTTTGTTAAATCCATTGCATTGTTCATGGTAACTATCCACCTTGACTATAACTGCAGTTATTTTTGATATTGACAAAAGATTACCAAGTATGGAAAGTATTTACAGCATCCACTTTACCATTTTAGGCTCCAAAAGCACACATTCAACTCAATACACGTAAGCTTTATACGGCGGATGGTTATGCAGTCAAAGAACTTCTTAAAATCGTCAATATTCTATATGAAGCACATACAATGCGTTTGGATCACAACAGTGTAAGTATACTCTACAGTGCACACTTTTTTCAGAATTATATGCGACTAATTTGAAACATCAAAATTTACTAGAATCAATCAACTATTCAGCCATTGGATATTTCTAATCGTATTGGTAAACTAAAGGCTAGTCGTACTTTGGCATCAGAAATCATTGAGAAAGGTGCAGAGCTATACGATCTTCTCGGACAAGAAATATCTCTAAGAGTATGTATACCTATAATATGCATGCAAAAGTCGGATATGTTGATGTAAACACGAATAACAATAAATTTGATAAAATGGGATGCACAGGATCGACGCACGGATGTGATTTCTCGACCATTTGAGTTGGCAGAAATGGAACAGGCCGTAACAGCTGCAGTGAATACTCTTCGTGATCAAATGACAGTCACACGGACTGGAATGGATAATTTACATTCAGATGAAATTAACTTGCTGGCAAAAATTGAAAAGAAAAAGGTGGAGCGAGACCGAGCTGAAAAGCGTTTAAAATCATTACAAGGAGTTCGGTATGTTGACATTGATTTCAAAAGGCTGGATTAGAATAGTTTTGAAATCAAGTTGGTATAGTTTCAACAGCATCTTGTTACTTATTTGGGTTATCATATACATTCAAACTACTATAGTCCAGCATATATGGATGAGTATGAAAAAATTGAAGTAGAGCTTTCCAGATTGTATGAAACCTATATGGAAAAGTTTCGTAATCTGGCGTTTTTGGAACAACAGCTTGATGAATATAACCGCGAAGAGCAAAACAAAAGTGAAGAAACCGAGTCGTCAATGAAGCGGATGCAGAATCGATTGCGTGAGGAAGAGCTACGACTGCTGCGTGGTGAAAAAGAGATTGAAAAGAGTACTAGTATTAGAAGTCGTGGTGGACATAATGAACGACCAGCAGGTACAAACGAATGATTCTAGTTTTTTAATGAACATATGCTTGAGATGTAAGTAAATGATCAACGCTGACTGATTACGATTACTTTTATAGCTGCTGGGTCTCGATCGCGTAGCTTAAACCTAGATGATGACGATTTGAAAAGTAGCACTGAAAACAGCAGTATATCAGATGATCCAAACAGTGATCGTGATGAGGTGACTTGGCCCAATTTGTTCTACAATTTCGCATCACTCTAACAGCGCCTATTTTGCTATTGAAATGTATAGGATGAAGAAGGATCCATTGATACAGCGTTGTCAAATGCCGATATTGTTCAAGATGACATGGATGATGAGATATTTACTTCAAGAGAAAGTTTAGACCACAGTAGAGATGTCAATCGAGTAACAAGAGCACGTAGTACACGACCTAGACGTGCAGGAGAGAATAGTCAGAGTACAATACAGCGGTCAGGGGGCGATAGTGCAGCTGGAATGCGCATGCTAGGATCCGGGGTAAAGTCTAGCGGATCTGGTATAGCAGGAAAAAGCAGGACTAGTCAAGTTTCAGATGAAATGAGAGAAAGAAGAGGTCAAAACAAACATGATGATGAAGAGTCGGAAGAAGAGATAGAAATGGAGGACGACGAAGAAACAAATGACTCGGGATCAGAGTTTGGGAGCAGACACGGCGTAGATTACGATAACGACTTTTAAGCAATGTTTTAAATCAAACAAATGAATCTGAATTAGAGTTTGAAAGCAACCATTTTTTTATGGTCAGGTTTGTACTTGATGATTTGAATGGCAAGAACATTTATTGATTGTATCTCGTGTACTACGGCGATAATCCGACGTATTGATACGCTCAGTTTCCTGAACAACCTTTTCCTGCTGATTTCAGTATAAAACGTCACTCATTTAGTCCAACGACTGCTTCTAATCTTGGTGTTGGTTTTGTTCTGACGCGAGAGTTTCAGCATTCCATCCAGTCTATATTAACCTGAAACAATCGTACAATTTTACAAATGAATAATTCATGTGTTCAAAATGCAGCAACAGCAGCTTGTCTGATACTATCGAAATGGTTTCAAAACATGGCGAAATTGAGTTGAAATAGAAATAAATATTTTCATTCCATTCTCATTCCTTTTGTCTGCAACTGTAAAATCCAACATTGAACAAGCAGACTCGACAGAATGATACAGTTGAGTAATGATGAATTGCTATACTTTCAGCAACCAGTATTGATTTACATGATCGTTATTGATATTTGGCTTTCTGATGATATTCATTTTATAATTGCTATCATAGAAGCTCATCAGATCAGGATAAAGCTCCACAAACTATACAGCAAAAACACATTGTATATCAAGAAGAACAGTTTGCTCAACAACCACTTCCTCAACCACCTCAACCTACTGCAGCAAAGAACATTGTAGTGACTGCTTTGTATGATTACGAAGCCCAGGGGGAGAATGAACTATCACTTGTTGAAGGCAGCGTGATTCAAGTGCTTACTCGGCTACCTTCTGGCTGGTGGAATGGAGTCTGTGGAGGAAAGCAAGGATGGTAAGACATTTCTCTATACCAGTCTGATGTTATGACTGAATGATTATGCACATATGCAGGATGGAGTTGTGCACAATTAAACGATCGCTATTTATCAATGGCCTGGTTCCAACTTGATAGCGACCATTCATTGACAGGATTGTCAGGATTTCTATTTTATTCCTTTTAGCACATACTCATCGCATGCATTAGCTCATATTCGTTGTATTTTGGGGCAATCGAGCCTTGTTTGCAATGATAGAACTGTGGCGTTGTCTTGATAACTTGACATATTGGAATTGTTTCAAATTGGCTGAATTACTTGTTTGATACCATGGCTTAATATAATTGTAGGTTTCCATTCAATTTTGTATCTACTCCTGTGATCATCCCTGCACCACTCACCATACAGGTATCGTATTATGGAATCGTCTTTTAGCTGAATTTTTGAATCTCAGCCTCATTTTCCAACAAATCTGTTGTTGGTATATTACCTCGTTTCAACTGACATTGGTGTCGATATCAATTTTTTAGACTGAGAGTTTGGATCGGACACCCTCGGAAAGTTCCATTTTAGCTAGTGCCAATGCTCAGCTAATCCAGTCTCAAAATCAGCTCCTGTCTAGACACAGCCATGCTTCTAGTCACAGCAGAAATTCTACCGAATCTTCAACCGGCCATCCTAGCTTTATTCCTACCCGCAAGCCAATTTTGCGTCCTAACGATGCTGACCAAAATGATATTGATGTGTGTTTATTATGCCCTCGTTTTTGATCAACTGTATTTTGGTATTTGATTCACTAAATATCTCAAATATTATTCCCTCATTTAGCTCCCGCCTAATTGGGGCGTCAAGGCAACTGCAGATGGCAGAATTTATTACTATAATTTACATACCGACGAAACTCGCTGGACTCTTCCTGAAGCCAGCCCACTTGATGTAAGTGGCTGAAATTAGGGGCTCTATTACGTCAAAGTGGCCTTTTATTATTCCATTTTTAACTTGAATTATGCTTTATTTTTAGAATACGGAAATTCCTATTGCAGCAGTCACTGAAAATGCTACTGAAATAGCGGCTACTTTTGCAGAGGATCAACTTGATGTCGATACTTCTATCGAATGGACTTGGCCTGGACTCACAAACCAAATCATTGTGCATATTCATTTGTTGGCAACTGCTGTCAAGTCATCGCGCAAGGATAAATACGTTCCTGCAACATCAGCCATTGTGGATTCTATCCGTATCATGCTATATGCATCTGGCACACCAAAGCGTGACTCGCCAATCTTGGCAGCCAACAAAACTCTTAGAACGTATCATCGTCAAGTTCTTTTTTCTCTGGCAAAATTGGTCCTCGCTGCAAAAACTGCATCTGGAGTATGGCCTCCTCCGGACGCAGCAGAAAATCTGTTGCAGATCAATAACGACGTGCTGATATCTGTTCGTCATCTTTCTGCCGAGGCGGCAGAGAATAACATCAAGATACATCAAATTGATTCACTAGAATCGACACCTGTTGATGGAAATATCGTGTCATCAGACTCTAAATGTGATACTACACATGCGGCTTCAGACGTCGATGAAGAATTGGAGTCCAATGCATTACCTTCTAGCGCTGAGCTTTTAAGCTCGCTAGAAGGATCAATGAAAAAAACAATGGCTTTAATAGTTGAACTTGCCGATCCTGTCCAGGTGCGAACATTAAGAATAAAGTCACCCGAGCCTGGAGAAGCACCAGAATCAAAAATTCCATTCATATCGCACACATCACTGTTTTCAATAGTGCGATCCATTCTTAAAGAAGTCGGCAACTTTTTTGAGCTAATTGATGATATCCCACTTGACTCTCTTTCCAATGATCTTACAGTTGATTTCAAAGTCAATCGACTGGCGTTAACAAATGCCATTTCTGGTCTAGTGACCTCCACAGGCCATGCCACTAATGCTCTGCTCGTTTCCAACGCTATACAAGATATCTCGGCTGCTGCAAATCTCGTGGAAAAGTCTGTCAAGGAATTGTTAATTTCAACCAAATTCTTGATTGAAGAAAAAGAAAGTGTTGAGCAAATGACACTTCAGACCTACATTGATCAGCACAATCAAGTCAACCGTCCTTCTTCAGCCGATCTGTATGCTCGTAATAGACGTGCAATGTCAATGTCTTTTTCACAGGCACAAAACATTTCTCAAACAAACAGCCACAGTGCACATACAAAACAAGAAGAGGATATATCACATTCTGTTCCTCTTCGTGGACTAACTGTGAGTGAAAATATTGGCGAACGTATTCCTCGTGGACCTCGATATGCTATAGCAGACTCTACCATTATAGATGAACTGGATGATCCGGCATTTTCAGTTGGTGGAAGGCGTACATCAAAACTGCGCAAAATTCTTGGTGAAGACGCACCGCCGATTATAAAGCTAAAGGTAAACTCGTATAGCCTATTGGTTTGTATTTAAAAATGCACACATGTTTAAACGTGATTTGTTCATATTGTAGCCCGACATTCCATGGTATCTTCAATACGACTATGGGCCAAATGATATTATTTTAAACATGGAAAACAATATTCGTGGTGGTACTTTAGAAGCACTTGTTGAAAAACTCACTCTTCACGACTCTGTTGGTAAGTAACACTATTAAGATATCAATCTGCATATATTTATTAGATGATGGTTTTGTTGATCCAATGTTTTTTATGCATTCTTTTATAAACAGATGCCAATTTCGTTCAATGCTTTCTCATTACATACAAGTCATTTACCAACTCGGTGGATCTTGTGAAACTACTTGAACGGCGATTTTTGATGCCTCAACCTGAAGGTCTTACAAATTACCAACTTGCCGAATGGAAAGACAAAAAACTTACTCCTATTCGATTGAGAGTATTCAATGTTCTTAAATCCTGGTTTGAAAACTATCTTGGGCAAGAGCAACAGGATATCCAGGCATTGATGCTGGTGCGCAATTTTGCCGAGTTCAAAATGTCAGACTATATGGAAGCGGCCTCTTCTCAGCTTATTCGCTTGATCGATCGCCGTCTTGCTAATGGGCCTGCACTATCTACTGGTCGACTAGTGGCCGTTGCTGCCAATCGTGATTATCCCCAACCGATTCTTCCCAAAAACATTCGAAAGTTTCGCTTTTTGGATCTGGACCCTCTGGAGGTGGCTCGACAACTTACCATCAAGGAAGGAGATATTTTTGTGTCCATTCAGCTTTCTGAATTTTTAAACAAAGCGTGGTCTCGTAAGGATCAACCAGAACTGGGTATCAATGTGAATCGCATGAGCTCGCTGTCTAACCGGATTATTGCGTGGGTGGGTGCAACTATTTTGGGAGAGCCAGATCTTAAAAAACGAGCAAAAACCATGACGCACTTTATTTTGGTTGCCGAGGTAAGTTTACATGATCAATATTATACTTGATGCCATTCACTCATTTTATTTTTATGGCTTGATTATTTAGAAATGCTTTTCGCTAAACAACTATAGTAGTTTAATGAACATCATTGGTACGCTTGATTCCGCTCACGTACATCGACTTAAAAAGACGTGGGAGCTTGTTTCATCCAAGCAAATAGCCACATATGAATCTCTTCGAGAAACCATGTCTCCACAGCGCAACTTTATCAATTACAGAAACGCTTTGCATTCAGTCAATCCTCCCGCCATCCCCTTTGTCGGCTGTTATCTTACTGATCTTACATTTATTGCTGATGGAAATCCAGATACGCTCAAGGGTCGTGAACATATAATCAACTTTGCAAAAATGTCCAAAACAGCCGAGACGTTGAGAGATATTCAACAATTTCAGCATATCAAGTATGCATTGCACAAGGTTCCCGAAATTCAAGAATTTTTGGACTCGGTATTGATTGAAGATGCTACCGAGACTGAGTTTTATGATATGTCGTTGAAAGTGGAGCCCCGCAACACGTAAGATCGAGCACATGCATTGCTATTCATTGTTGTATTTCGATGCACTATTCATGCTCTATACTGATGATATACAGATCTGCGAGAGATCCGGAAGAAAACCGGCTGAATATACTTTTGCAAGAGTCTGGATTTGTGAATATGAGTTAGGGATGGTCAAGCATACCCTTCTTGCTTTTCATTATCGGATATGTCTCATCTGCATCATTATATTATGTTTTAAAACAAGTTCATTGTTTTAAATATACAGGGCATATTAACATTTACTTTTCTTGATAAAAACTAAAGATATTTTAAATGAAACTAAACTACATGTAATTGAATGAATCGAGTTTGTCGTTGTATAGGTTGAGCTTGTTTTGATTTAAACAGCAACGATTTTATGTGAATACGGCTGTAAAGTGGATCATTCATTGTTATACTGACGATAATTCATTTGAAACTTGGCAAGGAACAAATGAATTATATAGCCGACCTTTTCACTTTAAATCAATCCAAAATACTTATTACAGCATATAACTCAAATTTTGTTTATCGAAACAATTACGATTAAAGCAGGGTAAGAGATGAACGGATCAATGTTATGAAGAACAGTTTAATCAGCACGCTGGATTTGGAGTTTAGTAGCCAAACGAGCAATTGTGCCAAGACGACCCACAACTTCTCCCATGCCAGACATAAATCCAGTGCAATGATACGGAATGTTGTGTCGTTTGCAAATATCGTGCACAATAGGTGCAACATATTTAAGATTATGGCGAGGAACGGTGGGAAACATGTGGTGCTCAATCTATGTTTAAAATCAATTCAAATGGTCAAGATCCAAGTTTGAGTCAGCCATGTGTACAAAGTATGATCAAAAGATATGAAAATATGAGATTTACCTGGAAATTAAGTCCACCAGTGAACCAGTTATTGAAATGCGTGGGATCGACATTTCGACCAGTGCGAATGGAGATTTCGTAAAACTCCATTTTTTGAGCATCCTTGATAGAGTAAACAGGCATGCCATTCTATAAACAGCATCAAGCAGGTCAGCCACAAGCAACTTGAATGGCATTGTAATTCAATACAAAATTGATGGCCTATTTGTGCACAAAAAGTAGCTCATTTACAGAGAATATCAACATACATGGTTAAGAGAAAACACGGAAGCCAGAAAGATACCACAGAAGAGTTGAGCAAGAAGAATCCAAACAAGCCCGCGTACGGGATGCACCAACAAAAAGGCAGCACCGAATAGCCAAGAATAATGTACGGCCAAACACACACGCTCAACAACAGGAAGTGTGGGAAAGGTAAACTTCTTGGTCGACTGGATATTCCATGTCAATGATTGAAGAGCCCACATAACACGGGCAAAAGTCAGCAAGGGAAAGTAAAGAATAGGCTGGTTCTGAACAAGAAATTCAGCAACTTTCTGATCGCTGATATCTGCAAATCCTTCAATTGCGTGTTCAGACCTATATAGTATCAAAGAATGAGTTGGATATAATTGTAGATAAAAATACACCAATAATATCATGTACCCACCAGGCAAGATAAGGCATTGTATCAATATCTGGATCTTTAGAGTGTATATTTGTAGTGCTGTGATGCGTGCAGTGCTTGTCTTTCCACCTGGGGAAATGCGAAGCATTTAAATTAGTCGGGGTTAGTTGTTGTTACATTTTGAAATCAAGCATCAGCCAATAAAATACCATGCGACGGAAAAGCCTAAAGTTAAAAGCATTAGATTCAACAATAGATTTACAATACCAACTCATCCCAAGCAGTTGCAAAACAAAGCCACCGACATACCTTGGCACACATTGCCAATGAAATAGCCCATGGCATTATTATAAGAGCGAGTTTTGAATACTTGATGATGCAAGAAATCATGGGCTAGCCAGCCAGACTGCTGCCAGAACAGAGCGAGAATGAAGCTTGAAGTAATCAGCCCAGCAATGTTGTTTCCATATGCTGCCAAAATAAAGATTGATACGGTAAGCATGGTTAGATTAGCGGTCAACTTTCCGGCATAATAGAGAGGGTCTGCCTTGTTCCAGTTGTTTTGTTTAATCTTGGTGCGCAGCTCTTGGACTTCATTCAAAAAACCTGCAAAATAAAAGAGTTAGTAGCCGACTAATGCAACATTTACAAAAGGATGAATGAGTATCTAAAGTTGGTTAAACCGATAGATAAACGGTGAAGACCAATATTCTAGCGATCTGACCAAAGCCTTTAGACAGCGCGGAAGAGCGGAATATTATTTATACACGATTTGAGTCAGAATGATAACAGTATTCACTATCAACAAGTGTCACTTGAACAGTGATTGGCTCACTGAGAGCCCGGATAGGTTGTAAAGGCAGAAAGAGGCTGAATGTGTAAAAGTCGACCCAGTTCATGCACTGGCAAGCATTGGAAGTGAAGTGGAGAATCAAAGTATTACCGCTGGGCTTGATGATCTCCGATGGAGCCAATTCTCCAACATAGAACTTGGACAGCATGGAGACTGCTTTGGGTCCATGCATGGCTTCAAATGCACCTAAATGCATGTATTGGATTACCAAAAATGGTTAGTAATCTTACAACTCATGACTGTCAGTGAAATAGACGAGTGCATACCACTGGCATCGTATCCGACCTGAAACAAACAAATGCAATCATTAGTATTAGTAATACAACATGGTTTGGATTCAGCTCAATAAACCGAATCTTTTAAATGGGTAGATGAGGCGGTTGCTAATGTTGGTATTTCTGGTCCATTCAATCAAAACAAGAGCCATGTGAATGCAATAAAGCAGTCCAATGAGCATCAAACTTGCCTGGGATAGAGCAACATTACCGCCAGGATGCCAATTGGCAAACGAACCACCGATATCATACACTTTGTTCTGGATAACAATGTATGCAGCTACATGCGAGGTTGCTTTTGCTGAAGTCGAAGATTTAGCAGCTTCGGCAAAAGCATCTCCGGATGCATGCACTTGTGCCCAAGTGAATTGAGCAGCAGATTGTTTCTTAGTCTCAGACGGTTGAGAAGCTGTCATTGACTCGGAGATAAAACTGTAATGATATTGGCTCTAACTTTAGATCCGACTGTTGTGTTAACTAGCCGAAATTATCAATAATTTTATTGGAATGTTTGTCAGATTTGTGTTGAGCGGCAGTCCCCAAAATTAAAGTGAAAACCATTCAAGTTTGGTTGCTGCAGTCATTCGTGTCTTGTCAGAATCACTCGAATTGGCTGATTCAACATAATGTAAACACTCGAGTGTATCAGGAGTTGACTAGATATTCCTGCTCATAATCAGATCGTGTAACGAGGGTGTTCCACCACTACTCGCACCGTGCAAGTCTTGCATAGGTATTTGGGATGCTCCAATAGCTTCTGAGCCTGCACCACCAGGTGGTGCTAAAGTATTTGTACTTCCACTCAGCGGTATGCTTACTGGCCGTGGTAGAATAGGTATAATCATGTTATTAAATTTGGAGTCGGGAGCAGATTCCCATGTGCCAAGTGTTGTGATGCCTGCTTCAGACGCAATCTTCTCTGCCTCTGCTTCTCTCTCACGATCTTCTCGTTGTAATAGCATATTCTATCAATACATGGTCATTGGATAATAGGATTAGTTTTTATCATTTTTACTCCATCTAGCCTCGAGCTCAATCGTGATTTAAATCATACCGCTTGAAATTCGTTTGCTACAGGAACTTGTCGAGGCGGACGCCGTTGCAATTTAGAGTCGCTAAATGGTCCATTCACCACTTCGTATCCAGATAATAAAATGCCTCGCATAGATGCTGCTTTGGCCATCCTACATAAACGAATGCATTTGAAAGCATAGCAAGCGTCAGTAGGATCGATATGATGATTAAATCCACCAAGATCTCAAAATAGATGCCAAAGCCTTACATAGGTGTTAGCTGTGGTTGGTATGGATGTGGTGTATCCTCTATTCTCGGTCGTTTCAAGTGTGGCATGCTACTATCCACTGGATATCCAGAGTTTGTTGAACTGCCCTTTCTACCTCCATTCCTATACGATTCAAGTAGCAACATTGTCAACTCATGTTTGATCCATTGTTTACTGCCATATCCATAATGGTCCTCATGTCGAAACAAGCGCAAACATGATATAGCTGCCTTACATTGATGATTGTCGGCTCATGGCTACATCTGGTCGTTGTCCGTTGGATTTATGAGGTTGCTGAAAATGTTGAGTTTTTTGAAACGATGGTGTATGTTGGAGCATTGGGCTCTGCGTATCTAGAGGCTGTTGCTGTTCAAAGTATTGCGACTGGTTAATCTGTTGAGAGTCGTTCATATATTTTACAACTGTATCCACGTAAAATAAAAGTTGTATTTATCTTGCAGTCTCTATTTTGGTTTAGAATAATGGTCAAATATTTATTGCACATTCTTGAAACAACTTGAACAGTCTTAATTGATGCAACATTCATATACAATCAAATTATAGTTTTGAAATGAGATTATACGCTTTGGCCTCTGTTTTCATACCCCTACATTGTACAACTATCAGGTTTCCAACCCAGATATTGATTAGACTGTTCTCAAGCCTACAAATTCATCCTTGTCGCATCCTAAACTCTCAAATACGCTCCTGTTCTAGTTTGAGAAAACAGATCGCATGTCATGAGAATGTAACTGTTGTTTCCATATTGATCACAAAGAGAAACCCCAATCAACTGATACCAATCATTGGAAAGACTGACTGTTTACCATGTACTTTGATACTTTTGGTGTTTTATTCTGCTTGAATACGACAGTAATCCAGCAATGACTTTGTGGCGAGATCAAATGTTTTAATGTTGAAGACCAATTTATATCATTTATACTAGAATATAAACAACATTTGATGGTACCGTTTTAGTTGAATCTGCTAAATCCATTGTACTAGTTTGTACTTTTTCGCTTTTTTCACTTCCCTACGCAACAATCAAATGTCTGCAAGAAAGCCGCTGGAAATGGAACAAGTTTGTGGAAATAGGAAACAGCATACACAGGATGAGAAGGCAACTTCGTATTGATAGAGCACAAGACACTTTACTATTGGTGAAAGTACTTTGAAGAACTGAATGCCTTTTTGGCTCACAACGCTACAAACTCTATGAAACTCTCTTACCCAAAATAGCAGAGCATCTGGGTGGAAACGCTGAAGTCATTCAAACTGCTGTCAAGGAATACTTTCTCATTCAACACTGCAAGGCAGGTCTTGACGAAAGTCTCTTTGATATTACATTTTCTCCAAAAAAGAGCGGAATCCAAACTGGATTCACTTGTAATGTCAACAATGGAACTCAAAGTGTTCGCTATTACATCAAGACGCATCAATACGGACCAACAAAAGACAATATAAAAAGTATCAAACCACCAGATACAAAGGAGCTGTTTGATGGTATTAATGGCTCTATTCAATTGCTTGCAAGGTGTAACTATTGAGTTTTTTCAAGTCAGAAAGCAGTTTTCAAGAGCAAAACGGTCCTGCCAATGAATTGCCTAATTTGCAAGTACTTTGACATTGATCTGCTGGTAAGATTGTTGGTTCTCAATTCAAACTTGTAAATGATAGTTGATTCTTGCATTGATATCCATATAGGAACTCACTGCATACGGATCATGATAGGTGTTTCTGAATTAATGACAGATAATGCAACTTCTCCAACAGCGAATCCCCTCCCACTTCTGAAAGTATCAAAACTAATTTCTAGACAACAAATACGCACAATGACTTCCAAATGTATTGATTAGTTTGAGCCTGTCTTACAAAGCAGTGTTACTGAGAGTAGCAACTCTTATCCAGGTAGTGATTTGCTCAGATATTACAGTTGTAATATTACACATCTTCCATTTTTCCTGATACCAATATAATGAAAACTCTCGACATTTAAAGGTAAATGCATAGACAGAAGATTGCATATATTATTTCAAGATTTCATAAGAACTGCAACTGTTGTTTTGAGATCCTGAACATATCGTTGTAAATCGTTTTCAAATTTCATCTTGCCATCATATCTTTTAATCAACCCATTGATCTCTGATTCAGCTCGTTCGATATTCTCCAACAACTTCCACTCCTGCAGTGACTTGTTCATGATATCCATCTTGACAGCTTTTGGAGTTTTGATTGCGATTTCCATCAATCCAGAATAGTGAAATTCACCGTTTCCTTCGTAGAATTTGTCCAGGATATCGAGTTTGGCATAACCCTGCGACTGCTTTTCAATACGAAAGTCAACAATCATTGGGTTTTCACCGACTTGACCACAGTTTGAAGTGTTGTCAGCACAATCACGAAGACAGAGGATGCGAGATATCAGATCCAATTGAAGTAGAGCATTGTTGTTTGCTGTATCCTTGGTCAAGCTGGACAATAAGACCAAATGACAATCCTTGGTCGCAATGTAGATAGTCTTTTTGGTGCCGCGAGATGGGATGATAAAATGAGCTTGAGGACCAATTCCAATATGATGCAGAATCTTGTAGACAAACAACTCCTTTGTATCTGGTGGTTTGATACTTTTTATATTGTCTTTTGTTGGTCCGTATTGATGTGTCTTGATGTAGTAGCAAACACTTTGAGTTCCATTGTTGACATTACAAGTGAATCCAGTTTGGATTCCGCTCTTTTTTGGAGAAAATGTAATATCAAAGAGATCTGCGTCAAGACCAGCCTTGCAGTGTTGAATGAGAAAGTATTCCTTGACAGCAGTTTGAATGACTTCAGCGTTTCCACCCAGATGCTCTGCTATTTTGGGTAAGAGAGTTTCATAGAGTTTGTAGCGTTGTGAGCCAAAAAGGCATTCAGTTCTTCAAAGTACTTTCACCAATAGTAAAGTGTCTTGTGCTCTATCAATACGAAGTTGCCTTCTCATCCTGTGTATGCTGTTTCCTATTTCCACAAACTTGTTACATTTCCAGCGGCTTTCTTGCAGACATTTGATTGTTGCGTAGGGAAGTGAAAAAAGCGAAAAAGTACAAACTAGTAGAATGGATTTAGCACAGGTTCGACTAAAACGGTACTATCAGGTGTTGTTTATATTCTACTATCTATAACTGGTCTTGAATCTTCATTTCATTGTTTTAAACTTTGCTTGCATTGATTGAGTAGATTATGGCTAGATTATAGCTAGATTGGCGTTTCATAACTGACAAGTATTTTATTGTAGTTCAAATTATAGGTCAAACAATGCACTACAGCATTTACAACGTCATGCGCTTAAAATCTTCTAGTCCAATACATTCATCGCCATCCCTATCAAACAACTGTAAAAGAATTTGATCAGAGTGTTTGATTGGCATGCCATGCCTGCTAAACTGTTTTGCTAATTTTAATAAAGCATTTCTATCCAAGCCTTGATCGCCTGGTTGGAACCACTTGAGTTCAATATGAAAAGCACACAAGTTACTCAATCACATCTATTCCATATACCACATAACCATTTGAGAATAAGACTATAATCCATACTTACTGAAAACGCTTCTGTCCAAGGAATACTTGACATGCCACGATTCATCAATATATGGGTGATTTGATCGCGAGTTTGAGCATCTTTCCATCCATTAATCAGTTTACCTATTTCTTCTTCCATACTATCACTATTAGAGAAATCAGCTTGCATAAATTGTTTTACATCTCCTGATGTGATTTTATGTCCGTCTCGACTGAGTAGCTCAAATGCTTGATGAATATCATTTGCAAAAACTCCACGCGTGTCGAGAAACTCGCGCAAAGCGAGTTCATCATCTATATGGTTCGGGTCGAGTTTGGCCAAAGACGAACAAGCTGGAACTTTGGATGGAAATCTAATGGCTCTATTTTTTTGAGTCGAAGCAGGTATTTCCGAGGTATCGAGTCGGGTTGATGTGTGTGAAGGGTGAGTGTAGACTTGGGAGGAAAATCTCGATAAAGTAGTCGTTGGTCGTGTTGGTTGAGCAGATGGCTTTTGTTGAGATGGAGTGCAGTGCAATAAAACTATAGGCTGTTTTTGACAAGTTTTCTGTTGGTCTACTTTTTCTAGTTTTATGTTTTTACTGGATGAATACCCACTCATAGGTAACGTGGAATGGGATAGTTTTGCACTGTGCTGTCTATTGCTCATTATTATAAAATGTTTTGAATAAACTGTTTAATGTTGTACCACCCCAATATATTCTAGATTTGACTTATTTTACAATGCATGGCAACCAACCGTGGTTCAAGCAACCCCAAACTAAAGCTAGTTGACAATATAAGAGTCAGAGCATTGCAGTATATTTAGTAGAAATTCAAGTCTGCTGAAAAAAACGAGTAAGCATCAACTTGCGGCAATCGTCATCCATTACGAGAAACATTTTAGCATCTGCAGCATCATCGCGAAGATGTGTAGCATAGTCCAGCCTCTGCTCGACAGAGTATTCTGGTCCATATGCATCGACAAAGGCTTTGATGGCCAACTGAGTAGAGTCCAATGCAAAGTGATCTCTAGAAAAATTGGGCAGTGCTTGCTGACCTGCTATGGCTGCCCATGAATCCATGAGAAGCGATGCTGCTGCTGCTGTCGAAGCAGGTGGAGGCGGCGTTATAGATGTAGGTATTGCCACAGCAGCTTTTGACCGTTTAGATGGGTTGCGAATTGATGAAGATCTGGAAAGAGAAGGTGCGGCATGACGCTTCCCAGCAGAAGAAAGCGCTGCAGATGATGCCATTGCAGCGGCAGCAGCAGCAGCAGTTAAACTACGTGTCTTGTGTGCAGAGGTTGGAGATCCATTGATGTAGTCGCTCAGATCTACTTCGTCGTCATCATCTTCCGAGTTGTTGCTATGTGTAGTATTAGTAGAAGTGTCTAGTTTGACCAAGCCTGTAGGCATTTCCAATAATCCACCGTTAGTTCTACCAATAGTACCAGAATTAGACCCATTGATTTTGCCTTTTTCAGATCTGAAAATACTGCCAGGTAATTGCATATCGGCAGCAGCAGCAGCCGCCGCAGCCGCAGCAACGACCAATCGCTGATTATCCATATCTACACCCAGTAAGTCCTGCGGAGGAAGTTTTTTATGCAACAATTGATGTAGATCGTCGTAGAGGGGAAATCGCATGGTTATATACGGAGTCGCTTCGGGATGCTCAGCCAAATACTGTTGAATAGTGTCCTCCGAGGCAGTGGGAAGACCATCGACCCATAAAAAGCGAGGCTCTGTGCGCAAAGCATGAACAACTCTATAGGCTCGCTTGAGAATAGCCAGTTGGGTTTGCAACTGCTGCTTAATATAGGACTTGTGAGTAATGGCAGCAAAGTCTTGAGCTATGCGGTCCCATTCTGACGACTTGAACGAGCCTTCAAGACGCTCTCCGACCTGAAGCTGATTGAGAGCACAGTGAACCAATGCCCACCGCTGGGTTTCGTCCCAAGATGCGGGTTTCTTATCTCCAGCCATATGAGTGTATGTGTATATAATAATGTTGATGGCAAATGCTGAGGAATTATGATGGTCTCTTGATTTAAAACCTAGATTCAAATATCGAAAAAGTAAACCCAGTTTCACTCAGTCTCAACAGGATTGCAAGGATGGTAATAGATTGCTTGTCGCCAAGGCCTTCTACTCTTGTTACTGTGTTTAGATTATGTTGTATTACTTACTCTGATAATATCAGTTGGCCGAGTGGAACGAAATAAAAATGAAAAAAATTGGCCAAACTTGACTCGACACTTGAAGTGACTTTTGAATCATCGACAAAATGTTTATTGATGCTGGCATTGTCAGTGCATGGATTTAATCTCCTGGTTGATGCAATTTTAAAGTATTGATTAATCAATGTACATGTCAAGAATCGTTCTGCCGTGCTGTGTTGAATAGTCTTGACCTACACGCTTCTTTCCTTTAGACTGGAACCGCTTAAAATTTACCAATTTGTCAATAGATTCAGTCTGCCTGTGCGAACCATTCAAAGTATTATCCATCTTATTGGATATACCGCTGGTGTTTTTTCTACCCTTCTCGTGTTCCGCGTCTTTTGGAGGTTTTCTTGCTACATCAAACTCGACAATCACCAACAGTTCCTCCGTCGGTGTTGTATGAGGTTGTCTGCCTGTTGTAATAACTACGTCATGATCCAATCGCTGCTGCTCCACTTTAATTTCCTTCAATTGCCGCGTAGTGTCAGATACAATCGTAAGAATCCCCTTTTCACTCAGTGCTGGTGGTGCTGCATATTTATCCACCATTGGCTTGGATGCCTGAGATCGAGACTGAAAAGGCTCTGCCACTGTCGCTGTTTTCGTCATACACTCAAAAGACTTTGATTGAACATCTACTGATTTTATGCGCTTGATTTGGGTTGATTCAAGTGTGCCTTGATTAGGTTTTGTAAAAACTGGTAACCGCTTTTTTCCAACATCCAACTCCATGTGTGGTAGGGATGACATATCTTGTTCTATAGGCGTTTTTGAAGATGGGTCGCACAAGTCATGTGCCGTCATTCCAAGGCGTTGTGCAAACGATGTCACTTTTCCATGCTCACTTCCAAAGTTTTGCGATATTTCCTGCCTAAATTGTGATTGCAGACTATACTCGACAGCTTCGTTTGCGCCAAGTCCCTTTTCCGTATTCTGTGTACTTTTGACTAATTTGCGTATTTTCACTGGTGCCAACCCAGACAGCCCATCATCAAAAAGATCCATAACTAGATCCGTGCCTCGTTTGTTGGGAACTAGAATGGCTGTCGGTGCTTTTTTTGGAGGTGATGTGGGTAGTACAGCTATTATAGGCTGTGGTTGTATGAATACCTTTAAAGAATGTGTTGTTGGCGAACATGGAGCCATCTCATTTGCATTAGATAACGGTATATCTGATACCATTGAATTGTTAAAATCAGATATAGGCATGCTCAACACTGTTGATGAAGCAGCTTGTGATACCACAATAGATTCATCTGTTGATTTGGCAGCCGAGTTTGCATTCATGGCCGTGTTTTTCGTTTGCTTCGAGGTTGAGGTTTCTGCTGGATCAAACATGAAATCCATGAGATCATTCACATTGCACGCTGCTGGAGTTGTCTTTGTCAAAACAGTAGAAATCGCATTATCACCAGTGTTGATAATAGATTCAATGGATAACATCTGAGATATAGCTGCCTGTGGAGTTGTTGAAGGGGTATCAACAGCCATCACTGGAGTAGTTGAATTATTTTTGGGTTTGGTGATTCGCTGTAAATAAACAGGGGAGGGTGTATTGCCACTGGCCGTAGCTGGACGACCGACTTTTCCAGAAAATAAACTCGGTAAAACACTTTCAATTGACAATGTCGAGGCAGGAAATCGAGAATTTTGTGCCAAATGCACTGGTTCTTTTTGAGGTAATACCACGTTTGCACTTTCAACAACAGATCTTTCATTAGGGTTTTGTTTGGCTACAGTAGAACCCAAAGAAAATATATTCTGTAAAGGTTTAGAACGTATGTTATAAGTTGACGAGTTTCGAGCCACGGGAGTATTTTGAAACAGCGATCCTGGAGTCTCGATCACGCCCGTAGCTAATTGACTACAAATAGATGGAGAAGCAGCAACACTGCTATATATTGATGGAGAGTATTGTATTGCAGATAATGGTGCTGGCGGGGTCAGTATTGAGTCCATTTTCGGGATAGCCTTTATTGAATGCAATGTTTTTAGCTGTCCTGAATTGCCTGGAAAATTTCCTTTTATTCGTGCAAGAGGCGTATTGTCTACTATGTGCATTTCAGGCAAGTCTGCATTTGCTGTTATTGTTGCAGTATTAGCCTTGATGGGTGTGTTGATTCGTGGGGTTTCTATGGCTTTTTCAACTGAAACATATACAATTGCAAGAGCAATCTGATCATGTGTAATACACGCCTTGATAAATCCCATTCTAAACATACGCATATACATGTCAATATTCAATTATAGATAGTAAAAACTCGTACAATTACCTCTCAAGTTCACCAAGAAGTGGTTGTGTAAGTGCTGCAATGTGTAGATCTTTGGGAATCACTATCAAAAAGCGTGGGGTTGTTTCCATGGTATATTTCAGTGCGGCATACTCGGCCTGTGATGGTTTAGACGGATCAGCAAACTGGTGTATGTGTGTTTTTCCACCACTTGCTGTAACGATTTCGTTCACTAAATTCAACTAAAATAAAGAAACAAATCAGCTTTATAACATAAACCATTTCCAAGCCCAATTCGTAAACCTTGATTCAAAGCAACTTGCCTCTGTTTGAGAAAATAATATAAAGTCAATTCCACTAAATAAAGCAAGTCGCCGCTCATCAGCCAAAAACGACACGTTTGGCCATGGTAGTTGATCATGAGGTGGCAAGAATCTATTTAATAAACAATATCAACAAAATGGAATCAGCTACCAAGTCAATATATTTAAAAGGCAATTTCAACCATCAAGCTTACTTTGAAGAATCTGGCGCTTTATAATCCATCGCATCTACAGTTGCAAAAGCTTTGATAAAATCGATGCTTATAATTGGTCTTGCAGTGGCTAGAGCTTGAACCACTTTTGCAGTGATTTGGATATAGTTCATCAACAAATGTGTGCACTCGAGTCCAAAAACAGTCGTGACAGAAATATCTATATACAGTGAATAGGATTGCATAAAAAGCAATAAAGAGTTGAATGAAAATGACATTGATTTTTTGGATAAAGAGTCATGCAGTAATGATTCCAGCAATATACCATATTCAGCAGCAATGGCTCTGGTGTTTGTTCTCATCTGACTTTTAAGACCAGATGTGCAAACAACAAGGTTTTCACGAACAAGTCTGTCAAATATGAACCAAAATTAAAAATTCATATTCCAACTTGATGTATGCAACTAGATGGATTGTACCTAAATAAAACATGATCCGTGATACTACCGAAACGAATTGTTTGACCATCCGTCAGCTCTAGTATCCCATTGACTCGCTGCTCAGCAGTACCAATATATGTTCCGTATTTTGATCCAGAATCAGTGACAGTGACAGCTGGATACGAGTGTGTAGATACAGACTGCGACGGTTAAGTTTGTATTCAGTGAGATGGACTAAAACTTGACTTTATAGTAGTTGATGGATGAATTGAATACCTGTTTTGATTCAGATACTGTTGCTACAGATATGGTTGCATGCAATCTACTGATGGTCCGGTTTGGTAAAGTGATGTCAGCACCTAGCTTTCAACAGTATTAATGATATACTTTAGACAACCAGATGGGAAATGCATTTCTGAATACAGTCAAGCTGTTGATAGACTATAGAGCATGGCAGTACCTTTACGGCCAATAGTAACAGTGGATCCAGGCTTGAGCCATATGCGATGATCTAAACAGTATAAAAAACTAGTCAGCACAACGCAGTCTTGGTCATGATAATCCCTCGACTAACAGGTAATGCTGATGTCAAATGTAAGGACATGATGCAGTCTAATCCATCCATGATTACCCAGACAAGCAGACACGAGAAACCACATGCAGACTTGAAGGATTATCAATGAAAATCGATGAGTTTGATATTTACTGAGTTCAAGATTGTTAATGCATCGAGTTTTTATTTCAATTACTAAATCACAATGTGGAGATCGACGTGATAAGTCTTAAAACGGAGTATTTTTGACTGCGTTCAATAGCTCGCTCTCTTGATGAGTTAGTATCATTTCTTGGTCGTGCTGATCCTGCAGTTTACTGCCATGGCGTCCAAGCATTTCCCTCCTGCCATCCTCGTCAAGTTCCATATGTTCCCTTTCCAAATCATCGTCATCTGGATTTTCATCATTATCGCTATTTTCATATTCGTGATGATCATCTTCCAACTCTTGCGAAGTAGCTCCTGGCTTGCCTGCTATACCAGGTATATCAATCTGCACGTGTGATATGTCGTTCTTCCAAAAACTCCAATCCATATACTCACTCTCCAATGACTTGGTCAACGGAGGAAACATTTGATCAACAATGTCTAGTAACTTCAAATAAGATGATCTGTAGTTGGACATAAGTTCCAGTTTGACCTCACCAGTGGGATCCACAGTAAAAATTCTAGACTGGGGTACATCAACACTGCGGTACGACAGAGCATCGGTAATTCGGTTTCCAAATCCGCCATAAAAAGGGGTTCGATCTCCAAATAGACGCTTGATATCTCGCAGACAAGCAATTTTAAACTCTTCTGGCTTGCGAAGAATGACTTCGCGATGGAATGCACGTAAAAGTCGATCTGGTGACATAATGACTGGACCTTCGGGAAGTTGGAATCGATCCTGCTCCACTTTTTTAAGGTAGTCTCGAGTGTAGTTGGCTTGACCAATTGCTCTTGATGTCAGATATAAAAATTTGTACCCATTACGACGGATATTGGTATACAGACTGGCTACTCCAGCATGCGTCCAATCCCGTCCAACCATGGTAAACATATGTCCCAATACATCCGACTTGGTAATGGTCCCATCCACATCAGATATCACCACCTTGTCGTTTTGGTGCCAAAGGAAAAGATTGGATGTACATACAGCTTCACCTTGTAGTTTCGAGTTCACTTTGAAAGTAATAGTATTAATACCTTGTTTGAGATTGAGTGATTTGAGTTGGTTTGACGTCAATCGCATGCTTTTTGCGTATCGGTACTTGTCATCATGTGCACGAGTATTGGGTGATAAGGCAGGCTCGGATGTAGGTGATGTAGACCGAACTGAATTCCCATCTACTGCCAAACGTGATTTTTCTGAAGCATAATTCGAACGCTTCGTATCTACTCCGGAAACATTTTGAACCGCTCCAACTGTTGGTGTAGATGCAGCACCTCGACCCCACCAAGACCACCTTCCAGTCGAAGTAGCATTGCGTTGTGCATTGGATGCAACAGACGACAATGGTTTTTCATCAAAAATGACTTTTTTCAATCCTTCCTCAGTCAAAGGTTTACCAAACATAGCGTTGGCCATAATAAGTGGTGCAATAGTAGACCAAGTAAAATACAACCCATGAAGCTGGAATACAGCCAGTGGATCCAGCAATACATTTGGGTTGGTATTAAAAAGGTCAAACGAAACAGCGTGCTTCCTGAAAATAGCATCGGCTGCTGCCGGAGTAATGGCCTGTAAATCTTTAATGTTACCACACATGGACATTTCAACGCGAGGAATAAAGCTTGCTGCTAATGGCTCCTTCATTTGCATTGTAGTGACAGTTTTTGGACTAGATGATGGTGTGCTGCTGTCGTTCTGAGAAACATCAGTGGGCTTGTGCGAATTTTTGTCGGTAATTTGCAACGCTGCTACAAGTGACGCCAACATGGCTTCGTCACCAATCTTACCAGTAGCATCTTGGAGAAATGGTGGATTGAGAGGAGGAGAGTTTTCAATGGGGTTGGGGAGGCTAGCAAGATACTGATCAACCTTTTCAGATCCGCTCATGTAAGGAATAGAAATCGGGGCGGTGGCATCATTTGAGGCGACAGTAGGTACAGCAGATCTATCATTTCGACTATAATATGTCGATTTTAAAACCGGAATACTGGCACGAACATGCAAATGCTCTTCACCAGCAACAAATGGTTCTAGTATTTGAGATGTTTCAAGACTATCAACTCTGCTCAATACAGAGTCAGTGGCATTGACTTTTCCCCATGCAATCTGTTCGGGTCGTTTTTCAGGAAGATCTCCCCAACTCCAACTCCATCCATTAGAAGGTGATATGCCCATGATTGCTCGTGAAGTGTCATACTCGGCCCCAACATCACTGAAATGATCACAGCAAGGCGGGGACACGGATACATCCTTGACTTTCAAGGTATGATCATGTGTAGCTGTATGAGGAATATCCACATGCTGTACTCCTTTGGTCTCCGAGGTAAATAATGAGATGGGTGAGCTTTTTGGTCCCATCTCGGATGATTTTGCTGTAGGTAATTTAGGAAAAGTCAATTCAGCAGATTCACGTATCAGTTCAACACTGGGTTTTGGAGAAGTAATAGAAATCGATGCTGTATCTGTCTGAAGTGCGCCATGTTTGGCTGCAGAGGGTTGTGATGCCATTCCTAATGAAATATTTGATACTGCTGAATGTTCAGGTGTTTTGTTAGATTCAAGAGGATCCTTTATAGTAAGGGCTGGAATAGAAGTGACTGATGGTACATCTGCTAAATAAAGGTAGAGTTAGAATTCAAGAATCGCACTGGTTTTAATACAGACCACCATTATCCATACAGAGCCAAGTGAATGGCTTGCCTTGCAATGCATTACTTGAAGAAGTGGATCGTGGATCCAAATAAAATGTGTCGCTGCCCTACAATCAACGGAAAAAAGGTTAAAATAGGGAGAGTAACAGTACAGCAATCTGACAAGACAGTGCGGCAGAACGAAGCAACCAAAACATTACCACATCAGGCGGTGAAGATGGAGTTGGAATGGGTGAAGTTGCATATTCAGAAGGCACAGGATTCTATGTTCCGTCATGTTGGAACAGTTGATTATTCACATGTGTAATAGGAATCGAGTTAGCATCACAACACTCGATTGGATGACTTGCAGGTTTATCAACTCAATATCAAGCTTTACTTCAGACTTGACTACAAAAAAGGCTTCACCAGCCTCGCCCAGTTTCATGGCAAAGTGTGTAGGAACGCCATTGACAGACAGCTCAACCTATCAGTTATATCCATGCATTCAGATATAAAGCATATTAGCCATTCAATCAATGTAATGATCTCCAGTCTGAACTGGCATTCCCTCTCAGTCCCGACACAGAAATGCGATCCATGGTAACGAGACCATTCGAGGCTGACTAAGAGCATATTCACTTTACCACTTTCTCAGAGGGTCGTAGCAGCTTAAGTTTTCCAAAACGAACATGAAAAGGCGAGCAAACCAGCTCTCCAGACTCTTGCTCTACCACTACGACATCAATGGCTCCTGATAGTGTTGATGGATTGATTTCCGTGTAGAATGATCCTACTGCGCTAATGGTGCTCACAACCTACTCAAGTCATGGTGTGTATTGTAGTCAGTAAGAAACCAGTTTAGTCTAAATCAGTCTGCATTGTCCAATCCATTTATAGCAAAAGTAGACTATGGATTTGATTGCAACAGACATCCAAGAGTCATATTGGATTTGTAGAGTACTCTACAAACCCAGTCACGAAGATAGTCTTGTCTAGAATAACTCGACACAACTGTGGGATGCTCCAGTTGATACTGTATTAGTGATGACCATCAAGTAGAAATAATAGCAACTCACTCTTCCCGCAATGTCTGTCACGATCGATGTCATCTATCAGTGCAACTGTCAGTTTGGGTTGCTCAGGGAAAGTGTCAAAACCGTGTTTCTGCTAGTCAAATGTTTGCCCAGACTGTCGTGGTTCAACTAAAAACTATTTGGCCTTGATAACAGCGCTGAATCATAAAAATCATTCATGCAAACTCACTACCAAAAATAAAATATTCAATTAAACACTTGGTTTCATTTTGCCAGATTCAAAACTATTGCATTTATAATAATTCTCGATCAGATTGATATCTGTTCAGCCTACAGCAAGATTCCTAACGACGGGGCATGCCACGACCACGACCACGCATGGGTGGTCCTGCCTGGGGTTTTTCGGCTTGAGGATTCTTGACAGTTTCGTCAACAGACAGAATCAAGCAGGCAGCTTCAGTAGCAGAGGTAATCATATTAACCTTGACCAATGCTGGTTCCCATACAAACTTTTTGTAATTGTCTGCAATCGATTCAGATTCCATGTCTACTCCATACCACATACCACCTAGTAAAGTATCACATTCATATTTAATAAGCATGCCTGTAAGAATTTTGACAATGATCAGCTTAACTAGGATGAATACTAGATTAGCATACCTTGAGCATGTTTCTGTCGAAGCTTGTTGAGGATGTCTGTTGCATCAAATCCTGCATTATCACAGAGTTGACGGGGAATAACCTCGAGAGCCTTGGCAAAAGACGCAATAATCATTTGCTGCTTGCCCTCGACAGAGCGAGAATATTGACGGAGGTATTTGGAAAGCTCCATCTAGATATATCAGTATTGCAATAAACCAAGCAAGTCAGCACACGCCATGAAAGTTTACACAAGCAACAATAGTCAATTGCATACCTCGGTAGCACCACCACCAGCAACTACAGTCTTGTTCTTAATGGCACGACGAATAATCATAATAGCATCGTGAAGCGATCGCTCAACCTCGGCAATAAACTGCTCGGCACCACCACGGAGAATAAGAGTACATGTCTTGGCCTGGGGACATCCTTTGAAAATGTTGAATCGTTCGGATCCAATCTGTTTTTCCTCAAACTGCTCACAAGTTCCAAGATGATGGGTCTGAATATCGTTGACAGAGGTCTGAATGGCACCACCAACAGCCTTGACAACACGGACAAGATCCTCTGATGCAACACGTCCAGCACAAAAGATGTCACGGTCAGCAAAATACTGAGTAGCAAGATCTCCAATGGGGAGTTTGGAAAGCACAACTTTAGCACCCGTGGAGACAATCTTTTCCAGTTTATCGTAGATGATGGACCATTCAGCATCAACAATGGCCTGATACTCGGATACTTCCTGGACACGGACTTCAGCATTATCCTTTTCAGCCTTGAGTTCAAGTTCAACATTCAATGAAAGAATCTTGGGAGCCTTGAAGCTTTTGGGCTGTTGCTCAAATCCGGCGTAGGAAAAGGTTTTTTTAAATGCAACACCATTGACAAAAAGAGAGTCCTGCATGGCACCACCAGGAACCTTTTTGATGCCAATCAGTTTTTCGCTGAGTTCTTCTTGGTCTAAATGAAGAACAGCGTCAACGCACATTTTGGTAAAGAATTCCTTTTGGCCATGGATAATCTTGGAAGACATGGCAGTGGCAGCACACTTTTCAAGAAGTTGGCGAAATTCACTATACAAGTACCCAATACACATCAGTAATGAAATGGATCCAACTTGATCCATCAGAATACCAGACTTACACTGCGTTTTTGCGCTCAATAGCAACAGCCATCTCACGGACCTTGTTGGTCGCCTGTCACATACATTACAAAAATAGATTAGTGCACAACCTAGTCGAATCTATATATCGTACAAACAATGCAGATGTAGACTTACAAGGACAGACGCTTTTCTAAAGCCCTTGATAATAATTTGTGGAGAAACACCTTCTTCAATGTACTGTTTGACCTCTCGCAATAATTCTGCAGCAAAAAGAGTGACACTAGTTGTACCATCACCAACCTAACCAACGCATTGTGAGTAAAAATTCATGGACTGAAATCAAGATGAAATTGTACCTCTGCATCTTGTGCACGAGAAATGTCAACAAGAGCCTTTCCAGCAGGATGAACAATATCTAAGAGCTTGAGAATAGTAGCACCATCGTTGGATATGGTGACATCACCCCTGGAATCAACGATAAGTTTGTCCATTCCACGAGGACCAAGAGTGGTGCGGATAGAGTCGGCGATGGACGAAGCAACGTTGATGTTGGACAAGAGTTGGCCTTTGCCTTGAGATGTGTCGGTACCATCCTTGAGAATAATGATTTGTGGTTGCTACGATATCCAATGAGACCAAAATAGGGTTATCTTTAGATTAAAGCAATGGAATGTTGGCCACATTACAGATAGAACATGGTAGATGGCCAGTGAGATCCATGATATGTTCAGGAAATGATGATTTGAAAAAGATAGCAACTAGATATAGCGCAAGGATGAATGCACTCTAGTCCGACTTAATATCACAGTATGATCAGGACATTGGGTGATATTAAGTCGGACTCGAGGGCGGAACATGAAAGAACATGGAAGATCACAAGTATATAAAACCATCATATATCAAAGCAAGCGATCCATCATCACTGCTCCAATCAACAGACACTTTCTATCGAGCAATAATGCAGTACACAACAGTAACAAGTATGTTCGATATATAACTATCGGAGGTTGGATTACAGTGAATATAAAGGAAATCTTGCAAGTTTCCATTTTAATTGTCAATTATAATAATAGTCAGTAACAGCAACATGCAATGCTATTTACCATCATGCCGCCCATACCGTTCATGGCTGTAGTGATTAAAGTTGTATTCACGTAAAATAGAATACTTTTCTGTATTTGCAGTCTTGTTTTGCTTCCGTGAAATAATGGTCAAATATTCGTTTTCTGCTGAAATTAGTGCTTTAATTGGCATTCATACAAACTATGAGTTTGAACTTTGTGATTGGCAATACATTTTAATCCAAATGTTGGACTCGACTTTTCATATTTACATCAATCCGTATTCGTCGTGTCTTGAAACATCCTAGATACGTTCATGTTTTCAATATATCTCAGGAATTCAGCTATTGTTTCCATATCATCATGAAACTAGTCAGCTAAAGAGTTTAAAGGACACGGTATTGTCAGTGCATTTGTCACTAGCCATTTTAGGAGACTAGTCGTTTATTATATACTCTTCTATTTAGTGTTTCATTTTACGTGAATATGGCTGTAAATGCCAGGTAAAAGTTGTGTTTATAATAGAATTGGTCAATTTCATTTTATCATTTACAAGTAATTGCATACTCTTAGATGGCCCGAGTTACTACAATCACTAAAACTAATATCACTACCAAAATTGCAATCATGCACGCTCCTAAATCATCAGTTGTTTTGTTAGTATCATTTCAGTTTTGGAAACCAACAAAGTCAATACCTTGCGAGTTGCTTGCATGATCTTCCATGACTCGTCCTAATCGTGTTGCTGCTGTATTGAGTCGTGCATGAGTTGAATCAACCACTTGCTCTGTTTCATCCAATAAATCGACATGCATATCCAACTCATTGCTAATCAGTTGACCCATCTGTTTCTGTCGTGCGATCGTTTCGCTTAGTCCATCCAAGTGTGAGTCTTGTTCTATTCCATTGATTGTATTGAGTTTACACTTGACTACAACAGTATTTGGATTTACATGTATTTTGCTTACGTTCGATAATTCTCGAGTGCAGTTGAAGTAATTCACTATTGTCCAAGTCTGCATGTTCGGTGTTGTCCTCCACATTTACAAATGCCTTGTATCCTGGTATTTGTCGACTAGTAAAGTATGAGACTGGGAATAAGATTCAGCCAGTAGTGTGATGTATACAACTTACACTGAAGATTTCCCAGAGTTTCTTTCTGGAGTATTAGCTATATTACCAAGTGGTTTTCTTGGTGGGGTTGTATCGGTCTTGGTAGGAGTTTCCAAGCGATCGACTTGCTGACTAGCAGCCAGTACTGCCTGTTCCCATTTCTTCAGCTCTGAAGTAGGTCTATTAAACAGTTTACAAGTAAAACCCCAAATACCTGGTTTAGCTGTATTCCATAAAGGACAAGGTCCACAATGCATGACAACCAGTAACAGTAATAAACCTACATATTCCGGTTGCTTTCAGCATCAGACAACTTCTGTTCTTCAATGGCCAAACTCTGACGTACTTTAGACATGCATGATGATATGCGATGATCCAACAACTCGACTGACATGTGCAGAGAAACTGCTCTATTCCGTTCACGGATAAGCTCAATGCAATCAGTGAGCTGTCCTTGCACCAGCGACATTCCAGATTCCCTAAAGAGTAGATTAAACACAGGACAATGAATGCTCATAGAATAACGACAACATACCACAGCGACTCATCCATGATTATTTCTGCAACAATCAAGTTGTAAAGTCAAGTTTGGTTTGACATTTGATGGCATGTGGCGTGGCTCAAGTCCAATAGCTTAACAAAACAATTCTACCGTCTTGAATCAATTCTTCAAGCGATCGACTTGTTACAGATCGTCACCAGAACAAGGACGCTGCTGCTCAGATTCATTCCAGACGATATTCTACACGTGAAGACTCGGTGATTTTTGATGCAATGCGTTTGCCGCCCTTGGAAAGGATTTGCCGATCTTATTTACTTTCTATTCTGATGCAGGTTTCTACTGCTATTTCATTGTTGGTTGTGGGTGTCGTTGGCCGAATCGCATTTGTTCGTTACCACAAGTTTCGTTTCATTGTCCGCATCTTTCTATTCCTTATCTGCATCGCCATCTCGTCATTAGCTGGCATACTTGCTTCTCCTGTTCTCTATTTGATTGGCAAAGGAGGTTATGCCAACTGGCTTGTTGGCCAAATATTCTATCGAACAGCTTCTGTTGCTTGTAACATCAATTGCAATGTTGAAGGTGCTGAACACTTGCTTTCTATTCGTCCCTGTGTGTTTCTCGCCAACCACCAGAGTCTTTTGGATATGTTTACTCTGTAGGTACCATTATAAACCATTCTGCTTGTTTGAATCGACTGGATTGCATGCATTCAATCGTCTGCCAAGTTGGAATCAATTGATTACTCTATAAGATCATTGAAAATCCTTATTTTGAGCCATGAATTACATCTTGATCATTGTCGAATCAATCTGTAGTTTGAATCAAAAGATTCCAACAGGTGTGATGCTCAATCATTACTTGTACATGATTTATAAAAATTCTTCATTTGATTGCTTCTACTTTTTCATTCGCCTATTAATCATCCATCCCTTGTGGTTTACCAATTTAGTGGTGCTGTTTTTCCTGTCAATACAGCAATTCTCGCAAAGGCGGAAATCAAATGGTATCCTTTTATGGGTCAATTCAGTAGGTTCTACACTGATGTATCATTGAAAGCATAACTGGAGATTCCACTTTTTTTGGTATATCTAACATGTTTGTATACCTTAGTGCAACTTGCCAGGAACATCTTTA
The DNA here is from genome assembly GCF_000203795.2 of Batrachochytrium dendrobatidis JAM81. Classification (NCBI taxonomy): domain Eukaryota; kingdom Fungi; phylum Chytridiomycota; class Chytridiomycetes; order Rhizophydiales; genus Batrachochytrium; species Batrachochytrium dendrobatidis. The sequence continues at coordinate 874,634 of NW_006281105.1, forward strand.
TTAATCGAAGTGATAGATCAAGTGCCATTGAAACCATGGCAAAAGTGGCCGATCTTTTGAAAAGTCAGAATGTAAATACCACTGGAAAGACTGATTTGGAATATCATAGTTGCTTTGGATCATTATCAAACTCGTGCTAATTCTAGCATTTTTAACTACCATACATTTTAGCTTGGACTGTGGATGTATCCAGAAGGCACACGATCGCAGGCAAAAACTAAAATGCTGCTACCATTTAAAAAAGGAGCATTCCATCTTGCTACACAGGGCAATATCCCGCTCATTCCTATTGTCTGTTCTACATATTATCCCTGCTACAGCGAGTCTGAAATGGTATTTGAGCCTGCGACGATTCAGATCAGAGGTGAGCCATAGATGCTAAAATTGTTTGAAATATGCAATTAAATCTAATTCATTTATGACTAGTTCTCCCACCCATTGAAACTGCCGGTTTAACAACTGCAGATGTGGATCAACTAATGGAAACAACGCGAAAGGCAATGCTATCGACTCTTGAACATTTAAATACTAAACCCAAAGACTCTATATCGATGCCTAAAACAAAAACTGAATAAACTTGCCATTTTTCGTAGTTGAAATGGCTTTGGATTATTTTGGTTTGCTAGACTTTTCAAAGCAATTCCAGTTTGTTGTTGGACTGGATCTTGAATACATTCATGGCTACTCTTACAGTCTTTTTTGTGCACTCAAAGACTTGCTTTGTTAACTTACCACTTAAATGGACGAATGTTCTTTGGGATGAACCCTTTGTAAGCCTTGAATACTCTTTAAATCCAGTAGATGTCATCAAGTTGGAATGAATAGTCAGGATTTCAAGTCGTTGGTTGATGTACTGATGAGTGTTTGATCTACATAGGCACAGACACCCGGAAATGTAGTCTTTCAGCTTACTTGGAGACCAGAAGGTAGAATAAAAACCAATCAAAGTGCAAAAACCACTTATGTTGGATGGGCTGGTGGATGTGTTGCTCCATCCAACATAGGAATTTCTAGTCAGTCTCTTATTTCATCAGACTCTCATGGAATCATCGAGATTGATGCTTCATTTGGCCAATCTCAAGGACTTTTTCATAATCAATCCGTAAGTTGGTCTTTAATCATTGATCTACGAAACAATATTAAATGATCTCGCTTGAATTAGGTGTCAGTGACTCCTATCAAGGATGCTCTCAATGCTCAATCTGTTTCGGTCGAACCTGTTTCAATTGACGATTGGGAAATTCTAGAACTTCATGCTGGCTATCTCGAAGAACAAATATTGAATCAATTGCGCATCATTCATCTCAATCAAATCGTTACAATCTGGATCCATCATCAAACATGTGTGCATCTTAAAATTGTAGCAACTGTACCAGAATCTAAAACCTGTTTAAAATTATCACAGGATGTAGAGATCATAGTGGCTCCTAAACTAAGAAATGAATCAACTAAAACAACACTGAATCCCCACAAGCAGATCGATCTGCCACCAGTCGAGTTGCGTTTTTTGCCAGAATATCATGCTCAGCCTTTTGATCGCAGTCAACAACTATCCCAATGGACCGTGTTTTTATCGCCACAAGACATGACCAAGGAATTACACAAAGAAAGTAGAGTATATCTTCAGCATCTGGAATTTGAAAAAATGATTGGCGGTGATCAGTCATCTGGCCCAGAAAAAGCTACTCATCAAACTGCTACAAATGCTGAACAGGCTTTTGTATCGTCTGCAGCACGTTTATCAAAAAAACTGCCACATGCTTATGCTACAATCAAAGTCTCACCCAATGTACCTCCTGGGCATGTTGTGATGGGAAATGCACTCCAATTACAGTTGTGTTTAGAGCCATTCGGTCGAGTTTTGGTCCAGTTTGTAGATCGCATTGATAAAAGGCCATCTAAAATTGATATTGTTACTTTATCCAATATGCTTTCGCCCATGGCTGCTGCAGAACAATTGCATAGTAATTATTTCATTCTTGACTGCTTCCATACTTGATGATAATCCCGATCGTCTTGCCTAGTTAACACTATTTACATTGAATTACTAGATTATCTTGCAAAGTATTTAAATGGAAACGATGATGAATGCATTATATTTGATGGCATGATACTACCAATTAAAACGGCGACTTTGGCTTTAAATGCAAAAATTGTATTTTCAAAAGAACTTGACGACTCTAATGTGTTGAGCACAACTATGAGTAATACACTACCACTTGCTTTTGTAGTGCGATTAATGGATATCCCATCAATTGAAGTTGGTGCTCGTGTTAATGCCAACGAAGCGGTCTTGGCATATGGGAGGTAAATTTTGTTGGTTTCTATTGGTCAATGTAATCATTATAATTTATTAAATATGTTGAAATGAATAATTTGCTAATTATCCAAGCCCGTGCAATTTAGAGAAATATATGATGCTGCAGATAAACTTTACATGACTGGATTTAACGAGCTTGTGGACGAGGCTTTTCAATACATTTCCAAATGCATGCTTTTAAAAACATCATTTTCACAATTGAATATCTCCAGTAAGCCAACTCCTATAGAAGAGTATCTGGCGCTTTCAAGAGTGCTTTTTAAATCTTTATTTTGAAAATTTAGGTCCAGCTGGCATTTTGATATCTGGTCCAAGTGGGTCTGGAAAAACACGATTGGTAGAAACAACTGCTTTGAAGCTTGCACAACACCAGCATTTACGTAAGTATGATTGGTTTGTCATTATACCATGTTGTAACTGTGCTGGCGTAGATACCAAAGTATAACACGGTGTGTATATATTACAGATCATGCACGAGTTAATTGCGCTCGACTAAAACAGCTTTCATCTACAAAAGTTGTTGAAGCGATTGAATTGGCTTTTATCAAGGCAGTTTGGCACGCACCTTCAATTGTTATTTTTGATGATTTGGACGTATTGCTGACTCGAGATTCTGAAGTATGCATTCACACGAGTTGTCAAGTTGTGACTGGTTGAAATTGAAAGCCTAGTTGCATTTACACTAACACTGGGTTAATTATCAGTCGAGTGGGTCAAAAAATCAAGTCTTTGCACATGCTTTTTTAGATTTGATGGATCGGATTGTTACACCAGCAAAAGTGTTTGTCGTGGCAACTCTCTTGGACAAGACACAACTAAATGGTGTTTTATCAGAACGACAAATATTTGGACATACTGTAGAAATCAAGGCACCCAATAAGCAAAATCGGATCAAGGCAAGTGTCTATAGTGTCATTTATTTGATCCAACACGTATTGATCCAGTAATTTTATCATACTCTACATAGATTTTAAAGTATTTGAGTGGGTTGGATCTGCAATCCACACCTCCTAATTATGATTTGATTGCATCACTTATGGACGGTTACCTTGTAGCTGATATTGTGCAGATAGTCGAGCGAGCAAGGCAATCTCATGCTATGCGTTGCATAAAAACCACACCACCTTCAACCTTGTCTACATTGGATTTTCACGCTGCTTTTGAGGGATTTAAGTCATCAGCAGTACAAGGAGTAAAGCTCCACACTTCGGATGTGTCATGGAGTATGATTGGCGGAATGAGCAACGTCAAGCAAATGCTGTTGGAAACATTAAAATGGCCAACAATGTATCCACAGATATTTTCCAGTTTTCCTTTGCGTCTTCGATCTGGGTAAATTCAGCATGTAATTTGATAAACGTGGTGGTATGTTTAGGTATGGGTTATTAATTTATATTGACAGATTGCTATTGTTTGGATATCCTGGCTGTGGAAAAACAATGCTTGCATCTGCTGTATCCAAAGAGTGCGGTCTGAATTTTATTAGCGTCAAAGGTCCAGAGTTGTTGAACAAGTATATTGGTGCAAGTGAAAAGGCCGTGAGTTGAAAATGCCATGTTTGGTGAATGCTGTATATCTGACCGAGTGTATAGCTGATTTTCTAATATTTGATTGGCATGTAGGTGCGTGATTTGTTTCAAAGAGCGCAATCTGCTCGCCCATGTTGCCTGTTTTTTGACGAGTTTGACTCAATTGCTCCTCGAAGGTGCAGTGTAGAAATCTACTTGACTTTTGTGCATATATATCAACTCATCTGTATTTATGATTTGATATCAGAGGACATGATAACACGGGTGTTACGGATCGTGTAGTGAATCAAATGTTGACACAGATGGATGGTGCTGAAGGACTTGAGGGTGTATTTGTTCTTGCTGCAACAAGGTTAGCTTTAAATTTTTGAATTGCCGTGCCATGCAGAGATGATGCAGCATAGACACTGTACAATCCCAACTAATATACTGCTTGGGACTGGATTTTTCTGCGTAATATGTAGTCGTCCAGATCTTATTGACCCGGCGTTACTTAGACCAGGCCGACTTGACAAGACTATTTTGTGTGATTTGCCATCGCGATTGGATAGAGAGGATATTATCCAGACGATTTCAAAAACACTTGCAGTTTCGTCTTCTGTCTCGATTAGCAAATTGGCTGATCAAACCAATGGGTTTTCAGGGGCTGATATCCAGGGGATGATGTATAGTGCACATTTGATGGCAATTCGGGAATCCATGGGAGATGAGCTTGTTGGACAGAAACTTGAAAACGCTGATTCAAGTGTAGATGATATGGATGTGCCATTTGCTTTATCTGCTGGAAAAGGCAAATCCGATGATCATTCAAGTAGACTGCGTTTGAAGAAACAGGTAAGATCTATGCGCGCTGACAATTTTGTCTTGCTTTGATATCTGGTAATAACAGTTTGAGTTTTGATTATGAATTGATAGTTGGCAGCTTTAAAAGCCTCGATGAAGAGGGAGTCCAAAGCAACCGATCAGTCTAACACACATGAGGATACAATTACTGATCGTAAACAGGCAAGCTTCAAACATGTTATTGTTTTGCATGACGATGCAGTTTAGTTTTATTGATACAGATTGATGCATGGGTTGGTTGCATATTGTAGATATTTATCCAGGATACACATATAAAAGCCGTGCTTTCCAAAACACGGCCATCAGTGAGTGAAGCAGATCATAGCCGACTATCTAGAATATATCAGCATTTTTTGAAGGGAGAATCGGCAAGTGTTGGAAGCCGAGCCACTTTGGCCTAGGATGTTTCCAAATAGTTGCTATTTTCACAATATTACAGCGATATTCACGTAAAAGGAAACACTGGTATTTATCTTGCATTGACTGCCTCTTGATTTGGAATAAACAATGTTCAAATATGTGGCTTGATTTTCTATTAGACGTTGACTACCTGAATAAACATCAGTTTTCAGTATCTGAAATTGCATCCACAAAACCATTTTAATACTCGAGTGATTCTACGACAAATGATCGTGTCCGATCAAACAGTTTACTGCGTTGATTTGAGCTCGAATTCTAATGTTTAGATCGCCTATTTCATACTGTGATGGTGTTTGCTTCTTATCATCTACGCCTAGCTGCCAGGTCTAAAACCAGTCTTTATTTTTCTGGTTCATCCAAGGTCACTACTTTTATTGTTTCTATTGAATTCATAAATTATTGCCAGTATTTATTAACACACAATACTAGAATGCAAGACTTTATTCAACTGTTAGCAGTACAGGCTCAGGATCATTTAGTCCCGTCAAATGGCTTTTATCTATTGGAGTTGTTTCGACATCAGTTTATTTTGGTGCTGCCTATGCTGCCACAAAGAACGAAACCATTCACAAATTATGGATTAACAATCAAGTGCCTGGAGGCGAGGCTGCATTGGATCTAACTCGATCCTTCGAGTCTCGGATTCGTAAGATAAACCTATCGGATATCCACCAGTCTGTATCAGACACTACAGACATGATAAAAACAAATGCTGAGCATGCATTCGACTATACCGGTCGCACTATTCACCAGGCAACCGAGATGACCAACGCTACGATTGAAACTGTATCTGGCTATGTGGATACTGTGTCGAATGCTACTTCAGACACCATTAAAGTTGCTACGAATGTGATCAACGAGACCACCGATACGATACAGTCTGTTGTACACGATGCAGAAGCTGTTTACTCTTCCGTGGTTTCTGCCGTGACGGGTGTGACTGCTCGTCAATCTGAATCCAAAGCTGATTCATCGTCGTCTGCAAAGCCTTCAGCAGTTACTGCGCCAGCTATTTCTAATGCCGAACCTCAGCCTGCTGCAAAGAAACCTGTTGCTGAGAAGAAGGTGACCGAGACTCCTGCCATTGTCAAAATACAGACTGACGATCATCCAGCCTCCCCAAAAACTCTCAAGAAACAAGATCTGCCCAGTGAAAAGACAATCGCAGCTCCAGTTTCAGCTCCAACTCCAGTTCCGGCTGTAATGGAGAAACAAACTCCTGTTGATGATAAAACTTCCAAGACTGTCTTGGAAACCAAGATTGAAAAGAAACCTGTTGTTACAAAAGTCAAATCTAAGCCCGAAGTCAAAGAAACTCCCGTTGAAAAAGTAGCAGTTCCTCAGTCTCCACCACTTATCGAGACCATTGATGCTGAGGCTGGTGTCAAGGCTATTCAAAACCGTCTTCCTGTTTTTGAGTCATTCATGGTTACGCTTGACGACTTGTCCAAAACCGTCAATCATCTCCTGAATGAAGCCGAACCGCTTTCTGGAGATGCTACCCATTTACGAAAAGCGCGCAAGGATCTTGATGCTCTTACCAAGTTTGTCACCCATCTGGAAGCCGATGAAGTTGCCATGGTGCATACCGCTCTTAGCCAGCAAGCGGTCATATTTCAGCGCACCATCGATGCTGTTCGTGAAAACAGCAATAATGCTCTTTCTCAAAAGGCACTTGAACTCGAGTCAGAGCTGACTTCAAAGTTACTAGATCAAGAAAAAAATCTTACATCTGCTTATGAGCATAATCTAGCAGAGCAGCTGATAAAACAAGCCGAGGAATTTCGTGCCGCTCTAGATATTGATCTTCAACGCCAAGCAGCCGAGCTTGAAAAGTTTTGGTCGCATGAAGTCAAGGAGCGTGTTGATCAGGAACGTGAAGGACGCCTGTCCCGTTTGGATCATCTTGCTTTAAAAGTCAAGTATCTTGAACGCATTTCTTTGGACGCCGGTGAAGGATTTGATCGCAGTCATCGCATTCATCAGCTTCAAACTGCACTTCGTGCTATTCGCTTGGCAATTGATAATCCACACACTACAAACTTTTCTCAGGAGTTGAAGGCTCTCCAGGCTCTCTGTGAAGGTGATGAGTTTGTTTCGCAGATCGTATCCTCTCTTCCAAAAGATGCTGCTCGACAATATACCTCGTATCAAGAGCTTACCAACTACCTTCATAACATTACAACTCCTCTCCGTCGCAGCCAGCTTGTTTCGGATGATACTGGTGCACTTTCCTATGCACTTTCTTTGTTTTTATCCTACTTTATCCTTCCAAAACACGGCCGCGTAGCTGGTACAGATTTGGAATCCATCTTGGCACGTACTGAGCATCATCTTTTCAACAACCGTATGGACGAGGCTACACGCGAGATCAACCAACTATCTGGATGGCCTAAAAGATTGTCTCGAGATTGGCTTGCTAAAGCACGTACGCATTTGGAGATTCAACAGGCCATCAAGCTTATTGAAGTGCATTTGAACCTGCAAAGTATGGGTGTAGTTTAAACATTTCTATTCATTTGTCACGATTCTCGAGTAATTGGTTCTTGTATTGCAGCAACCATACACTTTTTTGTACGGCATATTTTGGTGTCTTGACTGTAATCCTAGTGGCATGATGTGTTTGGTTTTCACTGATGCAAAAGTGACAAATTAAAGGAATATCTTGTTTTTCAAGAATAAAAGCTCAACTCTGCATCCCTTTCAATACATATGATTTATATTGTTTAATTTGTACTTTTAATTAGCCTATGAGTGAATTGACGCTGGGAGAGCATACAAATCGATTTTGCACATCGCCCAAAAAATAGAGACTGTTAATCTCTTGATCTATATATGTCACACTCTGTGTAAAATTAATTACTGGTGTATGTTTGACCTATGGTTCAATCAACCCGTGTACAAGTGTCAGCACTAATAAATAATACTCAAAATACACGAGATGTCAACATTACCTCAAACTCGACACCGCCAATCATCAGAGTGGTGCGACCAGATTTTCGCACAATAAACTGTCCTGCCTTTCCTGCAAATTGATGTTTAGGCTGTGATTGGGTCTGTGTTGATGGCTGTGATCGTGCACTTTCAGATCTAGAATTGGAAGCAAATGCATCACCTTCTACCGTGGTGGTAGTAGCGTCTTCGTCAGCCATTTTGGGGAGCATTAATGGAAATTGGAAAAACAGCAACTGAAACATATATCATGGTTAAATCATGAAATAAAATAAAGTAAACATACAATGCAGTTTGATCCTTACATCGCCAATCGCAAGTTCCGATTTGATGTTATCTTCAACTTCTCCGTCTACCGTATATTCAACGTTTTCGTTTTCGTCTTCATTTTCATCAAGCTCCATTGGCGTAGATAGAGGGTCTTCTATAGTCAATATATCATCGTCAACATGCTCAGAGTTTAGTTTAGAACGAGCTACATGTTCTATATAATAAATTAGTGTCAGGTTATGGATATAAACAATATACAGGACTGTTATAATAATATCAACCTTGAGCAGAACGTTCAGATTTGAAAATACGTCGTAGATTCTTGTTATGATCTATTGTAAGCGGGGAAAAAATATCTCCAGAAAACACCACCGAGCTGTCTTGACCATCTTCGATTGCATCATCAAACAGCATATCCTCTGTTTCATGTTTAATAGTAGCTGTGAAATCTCCCATTCTACGTGGAGCTTGAATTGCACCTTTTTAAAATCAACATCGCATCGTATTAGCACATTGATTTATGCCAGAACATCTACACTCATGCTGTTTAAACTGTCCAGTCTTGATATTCACCTCTCTGTGCTGGACCAAGAGCAAAGGGACCAGACGCAGTAACTTCGGCTTCTAGTCTACCTAAATGGCATTTTATCAGAAAGGTTGAATTAGATCCAAATAGTGCTTTGAGCCAGTGTATTATTTTTGTGATCCCATCACTTTAATGCCATATACCTCGACCACGACCACGACCTCTTCCTACACCATCCTGACCACGACCTCTTCCACGGCCCCTTTTTGAAGAGTTATCCTGTGGTATTTCAGGTTTTGGAGCTTCCTTTTTATTTCTCCTCACAGGAATTGTAGGTGCAAACTTGGGTCCAGCCTATTGTATTTGAAATTAAAATACTCAATTTAAACATCAACAGGGAATTGGAGCTGCAGATCAACTTGGGTTTATTACGATGAAGCATGCTTGACAGTTCAATGATATAATACATACTGGCTTTGAATCAGTAGATCCTGAAGGCGGGTTGGTCGACGCATCTCCAGAAACAGAAGATCCAGACGCAATGGGAATGCGAGGTGTTTTAATTGAAGCCAATCTCTCGGCTTTAGATCCTGCTGTCTGAGGCTTCCGAGGCTGATCGCCTTCTGTCATAATATTTTGCAGTGAATTCAAATCGAAAAAGCTGAACTGATAAAACAGTAATCACGTGATGATGAGCGTGACAAAAATTCAAATTATTTTGCTGGTTTGAATTCATCACAAACTGCTCATGTCTAGAAACGAAATGGTATCGCCCGAAGGTATGGCAGCATCTGCATTCATTTGTGCGCTGTTTCTGCAGCTAATTGTACTTATTTTCAATGCTTTAGGGCTTCGAGTTGATGGCCGTAGACCTCCTGAGCTCCGTCGATTGCTGACCAAAGTGGGCTTATTTACAAACGCCGATGGATCTGCATATATTGAGCTGGGTAATACAAAATGTGTTGCAGCAGTTTATGGCCCAAAAGAAGTGTGTAGTTATCAATGCTGGTCCATACAGTTTTATCTAAACCCATCTCAGATTTTTTACAATCGCCAACTTTCCACTAATTCAGTTCATACCTGATTGCATTCTAGTCAAAAATTCAGAGTGCTCAGCTTCATGATCGAGCGGTAATTAATGTTGAATACAATGTAGCAAGTTTTAGTTCGGGAGAGAGAAAGTTGAAAATGAAGCGAGATAAACGGATGCTGGAAATTGCATCCATTATCAAACGAACCTTTGAGCCAGTAGTTATGACTTCAACTTTTCCTCGATCAGAGATTGATATATATGTCCAAATTCTTCAACTAGATGGCGGTGAGTTTTTTATTTAAACTAATCCATGATTTAGATGTTTGATTGAGTCGAGTTTATTTATTTTTGCTTATTGTATTTTAGGCGCTTTACACGCTGCAATCAATGCCACATGTTTGGCTATGATTGATGCTGGTATTCCCATGTCCGACTATGTGATTGCCTGTTCCGCTGGATTTTCAAATGGATCGGCTCTACTCGATTTGAACTATATTGAAGAATCAGCTGAACTGCCTGTTTTAACGGCTGCACTGTTGCCCAAAAGTGGAAAACTTACAATGCTGAGTGTAAGATTCATATTTATACACCATACTCGTTTATATTGATCAAAGTTGTCTGATTTAAATGTCAATATACAAATAATGTGTATTTCATTTCCAATAGATGGAATCGAGGCTACATTTGAATCATTTTCAGGATGTCTTGAATCTTGCAACTGAAGGATGCAACACGCTCGCCGAGTCATTGAATGAAACAGTTCGAAAAGCATGCAAAAAACCCAGACCAATTTAAAGTTTAAATCAAATGTGCCGTTGGGTTTCTTTAAAACCACTATCCATGGCGCTTATATCTAATGATGTCATCACAAAAGATGGTACAAGTTGGCTCAATTTGTACTGTAAAGTAGCTTAAAACAATTCAATAAATAGTTTCAGATTGGATACATACTTGTCTTCCATGCGTCGTTGCTGAGTCTTGTCCAGAGTGTTTCCAAGACCAACAAGTGTCTTGGAAACTGCATCAGTTGCTCCAATCATGGGCTGTAAAATAGCCACGGGAACAGCACGCACAACTGGATGAACCTGTCCCTATTGGTTAAACAATGCAATAAACAATAAAAGCCAGTTGAGCTAAACTACACTGAAAAGCTTAATCCAATGCACGGTAAGTGTTTGACGCCTACCTCGTCTGTCGATTCGTAGATATCGGTTGGAACTGCAAAAATAGTTCGAGCAGCACTCCGAACGCCCTCACTTAAGCTAGCAAGACCCATCTGTAAACCTTCACGGATATCACGCGGCTGGTCAGAGAATTTAGATAGCTGCTGTCTGCCACGATCATTGTTGTAGTCGCTACCAGAAATCCCACCACCGCTTATAGATGTTCCTGCACCGCCTCGAATGCTGCCTCTGCTGCTACTTCCTCCGTCTACATTGCTATAGTTGCTATTAGAATCTGTTTTACTCATAAATTCCTCTGCACGCTCCAAAATAACTTGAGTTCCTGCTGCAACACGACTTCCTAATCGAATAGTCTCCATCGTAGCAGCTTTAAGAAATGCACCGGCACCTTTTTGTAACCCTATATAACACATCAACAACCACATTAGTTATATGAGAGCCTTTGGATGCTTAGTATAGCATCTTAATAAGTAAAATATTGATACAATAGCACCACACCTTTTACAATACGTCCATCCTTTTTAAATTGCTCAACTGGAAGTAAAACCAAATCTGCAACACCTGCACCAATATTGACAAAAGGACGAACAGTCGACACGCCAGAAGCCATATTCGAAACTTGTGTAGTACGAATATGTGGAATCCATATATTCATGATTCGCTTTCCTAAATTATCCCATCCACGTACCTAATTTGGTCATAAAAATCAGCATTAGACGCAGATACAGAATAAACAAGCCGGCTCTACACAATGCATTGATGATCAAAAATCCTTACGCCCGCTAATCTGATACGATGGAGTGACAGCTCGGCACTGTCAAGATGAACAAAGTTGAGGAATTCAATCAACGAACCGTTCTTAAGACTTGAAAAATCAACATGTTTGGGTTTGTAATCAATTTTCATCATAACAGGCTCAATCTCGCAAAATTCTATTTCAACACGACAGTAATGCAATGTTTAGATAAAAACAAACTATGCTAATGCATCTCAACCCAATAATACTATATACTCACGGAAAAATATATTATCTGATGGTGTTTTTTGCAAGGTTGGCATGGGTGGATTGGATTGAATCTGGCGAATCTCAGTAATCTCAGTAGTATGCTTAACAATAAAATTCAGTGTATCCTAATAAAAATCAATTGAAAGCACATATTTCTGTTAAAAAAGTAGTGCAGTGTGTATAGCAGTGATGATCATGCTAATACCATACCTGATCAATGTACATTCTAAACGGAAGTAATGCTGCCTAAGTCATTCAAGACAATACATACATTAGTGTCCAGACCTCATCAAATAAACATCACTATCGATTTCAAAAAATATCAACATCACCCTCATTCTGATCTCTGGTTTTCCCATAGTTTGAGGAATGCTGCTCCATGAAACAGTAATCATATCGCTTCCCGTCTCACGTGGAAGCGTATTACTCTCTGGCTGCATATAACTAAAGAATTTACGCCATTGAGAAGATTTGACATGATCAATAATTTCCACGTCGCGAACATTAAACTGAACATCCAAAGTGGTTTGTGTGCTATCCTCGGGGAACATTTTGACATCCACACCAATATGAACAAGCCGTAGTTCAAGCTCGCAATCCTTTGTTTGTTTTTTGAAAGATGTCTGTGTGGAATGTATATCGCTTTCAAAATCTTCCAAAATAGACGAATCACCAGCTTCGCTTTTGTCTTTAAAGGCAGCATGCTTTTCATTCGAACCTCGAGAAGATGGAATCGACGCTTCATTCTCCTGTTGGTCTGCACGATCACCACGGTACGTTTGAGACTCTTTCCGAGTAGGATCAGTAAAATGTTTAAACGATTCATCATCGTAATTCCAATGAGATCCTTCATAAAGTCGCCAAATCACATTGCAGTGTTTAAGTACAAACACACTCTGCGGCGGGACAACAGGTCTAATGCATAGATATTTCATTGCAACAGCAGTAGTAAAAAATTAAAAATCATTTGTAAATATATATAGTTGAAAAAACAAGCATGTTGCACTCAACTGTTTTTCTTGAACAGCTTCAGCACAAAGTCTAGCAAGATAATTTTGGTCAATAGTGAACTCTTCAGGACAAACATATCCACGAACAGTTCCAGTGATCACTTCGGGCTTTTTATGAGTGGCCAAATCATGATCAAATCCCATTAGCCAATCGTGATCACTTTCATCTAAATCCTTGTCTTCAAAACTGGGAACTGGCTGAGCAAACTGAAACGCATTTTCATCGACAAGACCTAGTAAAAACTAGATATTGTTATTATCGGTACTATCAAATAAACAATATTAAAGCAAAGTTTCAATAAAAGCCAATCATACAAAACACATTTTCGTCGGACACGTTTGTTTGGTAGGCCAGTGTTTGAGTAGATTCGGCTGACGGAACTGGGTCGGGAAAAGAGCTAGATTTTACCTCGGATGAAGATTCCCTAAAGCAATATATCGTCACAAGATCAACAAACTAATTGAGCAATCTAAAACTTTACAGAGCTTACTCTAAACCGTACTTTGGAAATAATGACTCAACAAGCCGTATAACCGCATTAAAGGAATCTGGAAATGTATCAATTGTCAATTGATTTGGAGTAATTATAATCTAAATTAAATAAAATTTAAAAGTATACACTGTTTTTAGATGATAGTCAATGCAATACATTACACTAATATTATTACCTCTAGATTTGGCAAAATGGGTGGCTCGTTTATTCGAATTAGTGCACGAATAATATCAGCCTGTCCTATTCGAACAAATCCGACTGACTAGAGTATTAAATACATGTTGACATGTAAGTGCATTGCTAAACCTTGAAACGAAAATACACAAATTCTTATCAAACTCACATTTACAAATCGTAGATAAGCAAGCCAAGATCCCATGGGCTGAATTTGCTCATTACTTAGTGACTGGGACAAGATCGCACCAGAGTTGGGATTATGTGACAAGCTCAATAAAGTGTTGAAAAATGACACATCGTACGAAGTGGTAGGCGACTCTGCAATCAAATTGGTTGAGATGCGAAGCTTTCCACCATTTAAAAGCATTGCACCACAAAACGGCTCTGTCATGAAAATGACATTGTAATTGCTCAATAGCACATGTACATTGACAAACGCATCTAGTTCGGGTCCAGGTGTTTGTGGCTATTAGAGTATAATGAATGAAAATGAATAAGGGTTTTGGAAACACATGGTGTAATCATTTAAGATTTAAAAACATTCGACTCATTAGTAATAACATAGATTAAAATACCCTACTTGGTCAGACAACTGATCGAGATTCCGAGTCGCAATTCGCGATAATTCCGAATAATCAAACGGAAGATGCAGAGTAAAATTGCTGAATATAGTAGTTATAGATGTTTGCCGCAATCCAAGTTCAAAATCGTCAAACTGTGAAAACACAACCCGCATCATTGGACTGGATTCATCATGACATGTTTGATTGAAAACAGTAGTTTTCTCATGCAAAAGTGTTCCCGGCGAAAACTTTTGAACCGCAAACTCAATCCGCCCTGCAGAAAATTCAACTGCTACAGAATTCTGTAATTTCAAAATACAGTGAATGAGAAAACACAACAGTTAATACTCAGCAACAAGCAGGATACTTGACAGGCATTGTTAAACAATCAAAATACTTTAAACAAACCTTTTTACTGCTTGCCGAGTTTAACGAGACAACCATATCCATATTGGAAAAGTTTAAATCAAACCGTTGACTTGTCACTAGCTCGAGGCATGCAGTCAACTTCAAAGACCCTAAATATAAAAATAAATCAGAAACTCAAAACAGCAACGCACAAAAACCTAGTCAACAACCTTTGGTCGCCATAAACAATAGCGCAAAGCTTGGATAAGATGCAATTCCTTGATCACTTGAACTTAAAGCCTGAATTTGCTCCAATAGTCTATGTACGTACAAAAACTCAGAATCCATAATATGCACATCCACGTTTTGACAAGTTACTATTACAACAGACATCTAGCATATCACATTAAAACAGCCTTGTCAGCCAACTAATATAACAAGATGAACGTTCAAAATCAACGCACAGTTAAAGCCGCTAATGGATGGTCGTGGCGATGTTTTGTACGTGAATCATTTCCATGTTTAACCGAGTTTGCATTATCGAATGAAATATGATCAGAGCCAACATCGGACCAACTCTTGACAGAAACTTCATCTGAACTCTGGGTATTTTCGCGGTATAGTTTATGGAGATCAGATACAATTTCATCAAATCGAGCTGAATATCTGAGCGGGGAATCTTTTTTAGACGACAAATCTAAATATAGATTTTCAAGCAGAGCAATGGGTCGATATTCTAAAAATAAAGTGTAAGCTATTTGTTGAATGTAGTCAATGAAAATATCGGTCTCATCATTTTGAATAGCATACTTGAGTAGTTTGTTGTTGTTGCAAGCCCAACAACAACAAGCCCAGCATTGATTCCGTCGCTATGTTGTAGAACTTGATTTACAACAAATAATCAAAATATAGTAAGTAAAATGCAATGCTCAACATATTGAAATTCAGTTAAAGTTCTACCTGGAGAAGCCTCTTGCTGGAAATTTCCAAACTGGATATCAAATGCATCAACAACTGGATAAACTGAATCGTATCTACTCAGTATAGTTGTTGGCATAAAACATTTTTAAAATGCAAAAATAAATTATACTCGAAAAATTAGTTTATAGTTGAAAACAGCAAAACTGGTACCTTGACATTTTTCTTTTGCATATTTCAACTGCAATGCGTACAAATGGACACGCCATGGAAAATAAAAATTCAATCTATAGTATTGCATATACAAAAATAAATTGTCAAATATGTCGAAGCGATGTGGTACACGGTAAATAATCGACAATATAGTCTACCTTTTCAGCATCTAGAGTCGAATCAGATGGATCAGAGTCTTGTGTGGAAAAAGAAAATGGTTTGCTTTTGAAATTAAAACTAGAAGCATAGACTTGAATATCCTCCAAAACATCGGCAGCAATCGACAGTATTAGCGGTGGAAGCACAACAGTCACATGATGACTCCATACTGCTGATTTTTGTTGATTCTCCATTGAAGGATGCGCCTTTGAAAGCGTACGGTTACCAAAACTTTCAATTCTGACACGAACGTATTCTTGTGACGGCTGTAAAGATCCAATTTCCAGTCGTGGTAACTCGGTTTTTTCCAGTACAAAATTGTGCATGCCTTTTTGCAAAGGAACATCTGCAGCAGGAAAAATGTCCAAAATTGTAGTCATCTTATCTCCAAGTTTTTGAAGCGCGTGGTTTACCAATAGTAAGCGTATGACAAGATCAATTCCAAACGCTTGACCCAAGGACGAATAGTGATGCTGAAGCTGAATATGGATAGTATGCAAATCAACGCGCAAGTGATTGATGCCAATAAGCTGAGCCGATACATCTTGATCGTTCAAACACAATACATCAAAGTCATTTTGCCGTGGATGCCGTTCAGTTGGATGAAAAATACAGGAAAATACACGTCCAATATGAAGGGTGAGCAAAAATGGATCCAAAGAGGATAAGGCTGAATCTGCTGGGGAATTTTGTATGGGCGAGCAAGACTGGTGATCCGATGACTGGTGTATATAGTCTGATTTTGATAATAAAGACGATGATATGCTCAATATATCTTCAATGTGTGTTGGATGCAATACCACGATGATACGTTCAATGTCACAGGAAATATCAAAACTTGATAGCCAAGCAGCTGAGGTAGCTGAGATTACACTGCTAGAAACATCGGTATATCCAGTAGAGTCCTGTTTGAATAAAATGCGAACCCATCCATTTGGAATTGCCAATAGTGGAATTGTGGAGTGCGAGTTTTGTGCAATTAATCCAACTGAAATATCAAGTATTCGAAGATACTTGATTGTATTCACCGGCATTTCTACTTGATTGAACCATAACCACTCGGGTATCAGTCTTTGGATAGTATCTACTGTATGATCACAAAGTGAAATCTGGCCGCATTTCAGCTCAATAGATGCATTCAACTTTGATGTAACTTTGATTGAGATGCGGTTCAATGAAAGAGTGACTTTACTGAGAATATTTTCAATTATTTTGGCAAGATCAGAAAGACCATTTCCTTCAGATTCGTTTTGGTCAGGTAATCTTGTTGGTGAGTCGTCATCATCGCCCAGCTCGGTCCGAATAAAATTGTCTGCAAAATGAAATGATGATGATAGTATTGGAGGCGATTGTGTGTTCAAGTGCTGTTGTTCTTGTTCATATATATGCGAATCAGTGCTTTGCTTGGGTTCAGACTGAGAGTCGACCTGTGCTAAATCAATCGACATATCCTCAATTTCCATTGAACAAGCTTCTGAAAAGAATCCGTTCCAAGGGACGACCACTCTTAGTGTACCAATATGACCAGATACCATCTGTACAGACAACACATCTCCAATGGCTTTATTGATAGTCTTTATATCCGCAGGATTATTTCAATGCAAGTAATAAAGCTCGAATCAGTATCATTTCATGTACACGACAGGGGTGAGCATAGTACTAGATCGAGCTAGACACTATCTACAAGGTAGAAATAGCCAATTGAACAGAGCATATGTATATGTATATTCTAATAAAGTTTTGGTATATATGCTAGATTACCGTAGTTTCCAAATGCAGGTTACGAAGAGTAACTTGGCCATTAACCAATTGGAAGTCGTAGTTGTCCCAGTTGACATCATCAGAAAGAAATCTACCAATAGTCTGCTTGAGCAAATACTTTGCCAGTCGTTTCTGGAAAGAGTCTTCCCCAAAGGGTTTAAACCATCCTTGCCACATTTACTGTCGTATTCACGTAAAATGAAACGCTAAGAGTCAAAATACTAATAAATGGCCAACTTCAAGAAATAATAATTTGATGGAATTTATTGAACAAAATTGGGGTTTGAATTCTCTGACTGAATGGTGATTGGCATGTAAAATTGTGTTGTCGAAACATGCGATCATTGTTGCTGGACTAAAACGCAAACGTATTTGATATTAGAATCTAGGCGTTTGTACAGGCTTGAAAATAATCCAACTCAATATTTGGATTACAGTACATGAATCTAGTTTTAAACTTTGTTCATACAATCTGTGGTTATTTCCACAGTGGGCAATCTTGATTCAAAACTATGGTTTGTGTATCATCAGGTACGCTTTAAATCAAGCCGCGTCTTACAATGACTCGATGTATCCAGGATATATGCTATCAATAATTTATTTAAATTAAAACCGCCATGAATTTTTGTGTCTACAGTTCATCGTAAAGATCCATATATGGATCTCGAATCTGATCTGAATCTACAAAATCATCAGTCTTGATCATAGCTATACGCTCAGCTATTGGGATATCGTTTTCTTGAGCAGGTTCAATCTGAACCTTGGATTCGGCTGCTGTATCTACACCAATAAATCTACGTAGTGTTCCTTCAACAGAAGTCATAAACTTTCTTGTATCGCGTGGTTCCCATCCAGATCCAATTGCGGTGGCTTCAAACAACAAATATGGCACATCTGACATGGCCTCTTCTTCTCCATCATTAAGCTTTTTAAGCATACCTTCAATAATTGGGTGGTTCTACAATACATGCATGTACTTGTCAATATTTGTCATGAAAAAATATGTAGAAACTCGACTATAATGTAGACGTGCAGCTCAACCATCAACAATTTTGCCTTACAGGATTGATTTCTAAGATACGCTTTTGGGCAATAGAAAACTGATAAAATGGATCATCACGATCACCCAATTGTGCAGCATACAATCTTTCTTCGCTAGGAGAAAGACCATGAACATTTGCAAGTACTGCGCTAGGAGAGGTGGTAAGCTGCATAGAAATACGAACGGTTTCTACCATCGAGTCTAGTTTAAGTTTAAGCCAGTCAAGCAGTGGCTGATACTTTTGAAGCTGCAATTTTTCTCTTTGGGTCGTAAACTCATCTAATTTATCAACAAACCAGGTAGTACAGAATATGTAAATTCAAAAAAGCACCATGCAAATTGTCAAGTTTTTAGATGACTATACAAATAAAACTGCATATACCTACTTTCATCCCCAAACAGCAGTCCACTTTTGGCAATGTGTTGCATTGGTTTTCCAGCAAACTTTTTCAAGTCGCCTTGAACTAGATATTCATCGGCGGGATCAGTCATATACTGAATGTAAATAGTCAGCAAAAACATTAGTAAAAGATACGTGGTTAGTCAAGTTAAATTTTAAACTCTTACCAAAACCTCGTATCCACGAGCAGTTAGTTTTTCAACAAACGGAGAGTGTTTGGCAGTTTGCACATCGCCTGCAGTTATAAAGTAGATCTGCGGCTGATCTTTTTTCATACGTAAAACATAATCTTGCAAGCTTGTCAGCTCATGCGTGGTGGACTCATACCGAAGTAGCTTGACAAGCTTATTGTAATACCCCTTTGATTCTACCAAACCAAACTTGATTGCCAAACGATATGATTTGTAGAATTGCTTATACTCTTTTGGATCTTTTGACAGTTGTATCATGAGTTCAATGGCTTTGGCAATCACTTTTTTTTGAATGACTTTTAGCACGGCATGCTTTGAGAGAGTTTCACGAGACACGCTTAATGGAAGATCATCTGAATCAACAACAGCCTTGACAAAACTAAGCCAGCGAGGTAAAAACTCGGAAAGTTCGTCAGTAATAAACACTCGATGAACAAACAAACGAATGTTTTTTCCTTGAGGCTCATCGGGTTGAAGAAACTTGTATGGCGGATTCTTGGGAATAAAAACAATCGATTTAAAATCGGTATCTCCCTCGACTTTGAAGTGACTATAAGCAAGAGGTGGAAGAGTGTCCCGGAAAAACGATTTGTAAAATTCACCATACTCTTTTTCAGTTACCAAAGATGCAGGACGAGTCCAAATGGGTTTATGTATATTAAGAAGTTCCCAATCTGCAATCCTATGTGATACAGTCTTTGTATTTCCATTTTCCTTATTGCTACTATCAAGAATCTCGTGCTCGTCGGTATTCTCTTGGCTGTTGGATAATTTAGCTTCGTTTTCAACAACTTGCTTGTCAATGGTACGAATAGTCCACATATAAATGGGAAAATCAATAAACTGGCTATGCTTTCGGATCAGCTTTTTGATCTTTTCATCTTCAAGAAACTCATACGCATCCGACTGCAGGTGGATAATGATTTGGGTGCCTCTACCAAGAGTGTTTCCTCGTGGATCTTGAACAATTTTAAAATCTAACAAAAGAGTCACTAAAATGCCAAATGATCACTCCATTCATTCAAAACTGCTTACCATGCTCAGATGTGGATTCCCAAATATATTGATCATCGGCATTATTTTTACTGATAACGGTAACAGCATCTGCAACCAAAAACACAGAATAAAAGCCAACACCAAACTGTCCAATCTGGCCATTATTGGTGCCGTTTTTCTGGATATTTAAAAGAAACTCCGAGGTGCCAGACTAATATTGTACCAATTTCTAATTTAAATAACAATCCACTTGATTGAAACCCCAAAATACCTTTGCTCTGCAGTATTATATTTCAAAAGCAACAACACAAAATACTAGAATGGTTTTACCTTTGCAATGGTTCCCAGATTTTCGCGCAGATTGGCTTTAGTCATGCCAATACCAGTGTCAGTAATGGTCAGGGTTTTACGTTTTTTGTCAGCTACAATACTAATCTTTAGATCTGAGTTGTGTTGCATTTCTTTTTGATTAGTCAATGACAAGAATCGAATTTTGTTAAGAGCATCCGAGGCATTCTATAAAGGTTAGATACGCAAATAGAAAAGGCAATAGGCTAGTTAAAAACTCGATACATTGAAAAAATAATACACTCAAATGCAACCAATAATTGTGTCGAGTCCTAACTACAACTATATTCACTTATTACAAGGTGAATACAGAAAAATGTTTCATTTTAAGTGAATATGGCTGTAAATGACATACCGAAATCAGCTCGCGAAGAAACACCTCTACAGCATGGGATATTCAAATTGGAATCCCAACATAAACTTGGTTAGTCTATTGCTATAATTAAACAAGCTACAAAAACCATGCGAAATAACTCTTTCTAGAAATAGCCACCTTTGTTTTTGTATAGACTTTTGATAATGATACTCATCATGCGATTCACTTCCGTCTCGAATTTGAATTGCTCGCCACCTTTTACAGCAAACTGGGCAACTTCCTCGGTAGAAGGAACAGTAAATCCAGGAGGTATATCTGAAAGTATAGAGCCATTCATTTCTGTATCTGCATAGATGCTAGCACATGCTTGTCCTAGTAGTAGAATTCCATACAATGCACCAGATAGAAGCATGTTTGAAAGAGTATTAAAGCGGAGTTTGAAGGAAGGTTGTAGAGTATTCAGTCATACATCTGGCTGAGATCAAAGTGGTGCAGTTGGAAACGCATTTTTAACTATTTCATCACTTTGTCGTTTACTTTTCGATAACATATTAGATTTGGGTGATTTCGGTTGAGTTGGTCGAGTATCTAAATTGTTTCGCTGTAACTCATTTTCTGTCGACTCTGCATTATTACATTCTAATTAAAACGATCGAATTTTGTTATTACGCTCATATTTATAATCAGCACTTTAAGCTATGAATTACTGTCGTATTCACGTAAATAAAACACAGTATGAATGCCAAAATGCATAATAAATAGTCAGTGTCATGAAATAGTTGGTCTCGATTTACTAGACAAGATTTTTTTAAACTCTATAGTTGATTAGTATTTCTCCTGGTGATCGACATAAAGACAACTGTTGTATTTCTAAGGTGTGGTTCTATTTTCTTGAACTAAAGCACGAGCCTATCTGTAAGTTTTAGGATACAAAATGGTTGTAATGACAACACTAAAACAGTCAAACCCAATATCTGCACTGCAACAAATGAATTCAGTTTCAAATTTGACAATCGTACAACACATAATTACCAAAGGAAAAGCGACAATCTCGGTTTAAAACTATCATTTGATTTTGCGAGCATCATATAACAAGCCTTGTTTTGAAACAAGGATTGAAAACGCCGATTAAAGTGCTCAATTGCTAATAGAAAAACGCAACAAATGTCCACCCATTGTTTATTACAGAGTAAAAGAGGTAGTCACTACAAGATGAATACAACTGTCCCATTTTACGTGAATATGACTAAAATAAATGAACTGCTTCGCTGTTCAATCAAGTTTTAAGCTCAACTGACGCGTTCAGCACTCTGCCGTTCCAAAAACAGTCGACGTCAATTTGCAAATAAAAGTAGTCAAGACAAGCAAAAAGTAATATCATGGTACAATCAAGACCAACATCTGGAGGATCATCTAATTACTACTGTAAGAATGTGTCACGCAGTAGTGTATTAGTTGTAGTGTGTATTATTCAGTCAACTTTTATGAACTAATAGTGGGCGATTCTTCAGCTACATCCAAACCCATTTTTCAAAAGGGAAAGCAGGTGTAAGTAAAACTATTTTGGTTATATATTTTAGGTTTTGTTTTAATGCTAGCAATTTGCATATAAAATAGTCATAGGGAAACCCCGCTAATTATCAATGCATTGGATATCAAGAAGCTCACTCAAAAGCTTGATGGAAATCAGGTTGAGGAACAGCTTCATCAGATGCTAAGCCGTGATGTAAGTGATAATTATAAGTGACTTGGAAAAAGTATGCATACAATATTTGTATCGTGTCATGGACTGTATAGTGGGCAGTCAGTTACACTAAATTTTCAGCACAACTAATACCCTGATTCACATTCAACTTTTATACTTTGAAATAATCATTTAGCGTGAGCAGCGGCATCATCAGTCCAAGGCAAGGGTTGCTAATTGGGGAAATACCTTTGCAGGACAAAGACGTGCTAGAATAGTTGCTCGAGAAACACGTTTACAAAACGAAGAATTGGCCAGAGTTAAACAGGATCAAATGTTTCGAGATGAAGAGATTCAGAAACGTGAAGCTGCTATCCAACGTGCAAAGAAGATGCAGTACTTTGAAACGGATATGGTCAAAGCGTTCCATAGCCGTGTGATGCTACTTCAAGTTTTAGAGGTGTGTTGGATTTGATTGACTAGAAGCCATGCTACCATGAATTGATATATACAAAGCAATTTTTAGTTTAGACATTTAAACTTGACAATCAAACATGCATTTGAAGATTTCAATTTTATCACTACTGATTTTTCAAACTACGATTTATTGTCAATGTAGGAGAGAGATATGCAAATACAACTCAAGAATTCTCGTAAAAATGCAGACTTGATTGAAAATAAACGATATCACATGGAACAACTTGCTTCCATAGAATCACAAAACCAGATGTCTGCAAAGTCTCAAAAAGACGAGAAAATTCGCAACATTCAACTAGCTCGTGATCAGTTAATGCAGCAACGTGAAAAAATTGTGATGGCACAAAAGAATCGCAAAGTATGTTGCTGTACTTGGAAACAATTCATGATAATCAACTATTTTGCACAGTTCTGATAAAAACAGATGGTGCTTACAATTGAATCATTTTAAACTAATCTGGGCTGCATTATATAGCTTGCACTTGAAGAAGGACAAAAATGTGCACACGATGATCGCGAATATCAGCAACTTCAACTAGAGCTTGAAAAAAAAAGACAAGAAAATGCGGTGATTTTAAATAAACAGCAGCATGAGCTTCAAAATCAGCAAAAAGAACGAAAGATTCGTGAACGCGAGGAAAGTGAAAGAGAAAGCATGCGAATTGAAGCATGGGCAAATCGCAAGGCAAATCAAGTTCAGCTTAAAAAGGATTTGGAAAGCAAATGGCACAAGTAAGATTGCTAGGTTAAAGCATGCTTGTTGATATTGGTATTCAAATTGCTTGATAAGCAAAATGATTTGTATATTTTGAATCATAATGACTCACAATTTCCATGAAATCGCTATTCATCACCGCAAATATCTAGCGATGGAATAAATATTCGACATAGGCTTGGAGAAACACAACTAAAAATCAGTAACGACGCAGATGCCAAGGTCGAGGAGCAGATTAAACAACGCATGGTAGAACATGATCTCAAAGCTAAAAAGGAAGAGAGAGACAAGCTTGAAAAAAAGAAAAAGAACTATGAAGAGCTTGATGTATTTTTCCAAAACTATGTTAGTGATTATAACAATGTTTTTGTAACTTGTCTGTAAAAACAATGCATAATAATGATTCTAACGTGCTGATATACTGAAATCAATCATCAAACCATTTAGATGAACGAAAAGACTGAACAGAAAAAGAAACAAAAAGAAGAGGGTAAACACTTTCTTCAAGAATTTATTCGGGTTCGAGATGAAGCCAACGCTCAAAAAGAGACCAAACGAATAGTCAGTTTACAGAATGGCAAAAACCTTCAAAACCATCACTTGAGGCACATTGTAAGTGTATATTGATATTGAAAAGTTGATCAAGTTTGAAATCAAGTTTGAGTTTATGATGTAATGCAATGATCACAGGAGCAAAACGCTGAGCAGCGCGCCAAAGATAAAAACCAGCGATTGGCAGAGGCTGCTGCACAACGAGCCATGGCTGCTACTGAAAATCAA
Organism: Batrachochytrium dendrobatidis JAM81; assembly: GCF_000203795.2. Lineage (NCBI taxonomy): Eukaryota > Fungi > Chytridiomycota > Chytridiomycetes > Rhizophydiales > Batrachochytrium > Batrachochytrium dendrobatidis. The sequence goes on from NW_006281105.1 coordinate 899,309, forward strand.
GTCTTGCATGAGTACATGAAGCAGACCAAAGAAGAGCCTTGGGCAGTGAAAAACACCAGACTGCAGACCTTTATTAACAACGAAATTTCTCGGCCACGATCAGGAAGTTGTCGTGCTGTTCTATCAAAGAAGGGAAGTAGCACCACGAATAGACTAGGATTTACCAACAATGGGTACAATAAGCTTGATATTGCGCGTACCAATGAGATCGTGACCGGAGATCTACTGAAAGTGGTTGGCGAAGAATTATAGTAAAAAGTAGATCCAAAACTTGTATGCAGCTTGTATATATGGATAAAAGTTGTATAATCAAAATGGCAATACAGGCGTTTGTGTTGGACTGCCTCTAGTTGTTCCCACCAACTGTTTACAACCGAATATGATTGGCTAACGATAAGATTTAATAACAGTAAAAGCTTTTTATGATATTTTTGATAATTGAATCCATGTGAATCGATAGTGGTGAATAAGATCCGATTTTACCAAATATTCGAGATCAGTTAATCCGACTTGTTCAAGCGTGGATTGGAACACATTCAAAACTCGACCAAAACTTGCAACGTCTTATAATCACTGCAATACTGTATTGTCCAATGAAAACATCAGTCGGTCATAATGTCATGCTCCATATTCCATCGACAGAATTGGATTCGACTATCCTGACCAAACTATCCTTACACTTTCAAAAGGATATGAGATTTACTCCAGCTGGTAGATGGACAGTCAATTCTCGTCTCTATATCCAATCACCTCAACATCAGCAGTTGATGCAAGAACAACAGCAGCTCTTTCATGCTCACCATAGAAACAATAACTCGGACACAGAAACACCCAAAATTCCTGTTCAATTGCAATCTCGACAGCTTTATGTTGTAGTTGCAGATCACCTTCCAAAACTGTACTCAATTGTAACATTTGCCGAGATCGACAGAATGGATCAAGTAGTGCCTGTCGAAGGCAATAAAGAACTTGGAAATATCATTGCCAAACTTAAGAATCTATGGACATCTCGACAGAGCGCAGTGATCGAGGTAAGCTTGGCAATGCATTGCTGCTACATTCTAAGTCTCGATTCAGAATTGCTGTTTTCTGCCATCCAGTTTTGTATTGGACAGGCGATTTGAATAGATTACAGCCTTTTAATAGTGGAGTATAAAGTCTGACTATTTTCCTAATAGGGGACAGAGTTTGTCAAAATGGATACAGTTATTCGATTTGGATTAGTCAACGTTGGTGCTTCAACTCGCGGTATCGTTATATATCTGCAAGTTGCCGCCAAACAGGATAGTAATGCTAGCGAAACACCACCTCAGCCATATTCTGATGTATCTTTTTTATTAAAGGAAATCTACAATTGCGTAGCAAGCGTCAAATCTAATCTCATATCCACAATACACACGAGCAGTTTTTCAACCAATGACAACGATGCTTTGCTAAGTCCTGCATTACAAGAGATACGACTGATTGTTCAGGTGCTTCGATTACAATCTATTTTATAATATTAAACTGACTAATAAAATCCACTGTTGTACAGTTTTGGATCGTGTTGTTTAGAGGTTTGACTTTAGGATTGTTTTGTTAAAGCTTGAACAAAATGGACAAGAGCGGGATGAAAATATTTATATTCCAACAGCCTAGTTTCATCATGTTTCGAAGACATTTTGATAGTATCAATTAGACTGCTGTTGCAGTATTTTAGAGATATGACTTCAGTTTGTAAAACTGCACGATCGTTTTAGATTGGCGTAAACTGTAGGTGGAACGCTGAATATTGTGTTAAATCAAGACCAAATGAATGACATCTTATATTGAACTAACATGAGCAGCAGACACTCAGTAAACTGGCCGTGGTGACAATCAGATTGTCGCCACGAAACACGACCAATAGATGCTCCTGTCATTCAAATCAACAAACGTAAACCAGCCATACACAAAAGTGTAGCGAGATGCATGCAGATATCTCGCCAAGCACATGTTACATACTGATAGTTGCTGAAAATCTCATTTATCTCTTCATTCTCATGCTTTTTCTGACCAGCCGTAATACAGTAAAAGTTGCTTGAATAGACACCAATTCATTATATGGATATAATGAATCATAATTTTATTGCCAAGATCTTTACTGCTGAGCTGTGGATATAGACTCAGTTTCAGGTTCTGGTAATGATACTGCAGTTCTGAGTTTAAACTTGTAATCTTGATACCTGAAAAAGCATTTACATATGAGATCCAAAAAGCATATTTAAGATGAGTTGATCAATACCAAGTGCAGCATATCAAGTTTAAACTAGATATTTACCATATACCAGAAACCAACACAAACATGGCAAGACCTTGTGCACCTGGTATATTAATAAAAGCATATTTGTGTCAGATCGCATTATTGACAATGATTTCAATTCATCAGATACGGCTGTAAAATCACATTAATTATTTGTATACCTATTCTGAATCGTTGAGCTTTTTGAAAAGCAATCACATCTCGACGATGCATACTATCAAACATCCGGTACAAAGCAAATACAGTCAGACCTACAGCTGGGAGTATAAAGGGATTCTCGCCAAACTTGCGCTTTGCACGCTGCCATAGTGTTTCGTCTATTTATCAAAATCAGTTAGATCATTCAGGACAATAATGCAGATTCATTTTCTATTTCAGACTGTAATGAATTGATTGAACGCAAGTTGCATGAATTTGATCAATCAATATATCTATTATAATGACTTTATAGTAAATACATCATGCTGCTGACCTGACATGGTTGAATGGAGTGCAGGTTCGAGTTGATGCTTGAGCGTCAAATACTTATAAACGTGACTGAAATCACATTCACGTGATTATATTTTGCTTTTTTGATTTTTATAACGAAACCACACTGAACGCGTAGTCTGGCAAAATCTATGGAATGTTCTTGCCGCATAATAAGAAACACCGACCTAGAGACCCAAAGCTATTAAAGTAACATGCCTAAATATTAAAATATTATGATATAAAGTATTTTGAATTGAAATTGCTGAGAATTTACATTTATTTACCTTGTCATGTAGACTGATTCAAGATAGAGAGGCAGTTGTACACAAACTAGAGAGTCTCGAGCATTCTCGCGTAACAGTGTGTTCAAACTCCAATGAAATTTTGATGCAAGATCTAGACCATGATTCTCCAGAAATATCCAATAATTCTCTCGAATCTAAAGTTTCAATCATTAACCTCGAATCAGCACCAGAGGCTTCAAAACACTCTGCATCAACCATCACGACCAAGTCCGTTCAAGATATCAAAAAAATAGACTTGGACAAAGCTAATATCAGGTATACTAGTAGTTTTATAGATATTACCACTATATTTATTAAACTAATTTAGCTAATATACTGCGCCTGGAATTCAAAAAGCGACAATACAAGTAGTGATCAGATTGTAAACAACAAATTATCATCACCTACAGCACCAGTTATAACAGCCAAGTATGATACAGTTTTGAAAATGCAAGGGAACGATTCTTTGTCAGATATTCGACAATTTCGTGCCGAGTATCTAAAGTCTGGAGGATATGATGGTCGAGTTTTAGCGGACCGAAGTGAAATGGAAAAAAATGCATTCAACTTTGATCAGGTAAGCATCGCTCATCCAAATACTATAATTTTGATTAAATCATGCAATTTTAACTTTATTCACTAACACTCCAAGCTGAAGAACCATTATGCGTATAATGATAGAATGAATTCCAGATTTAATGGGGGGATAGTCGACAGCACAATACCTCAAAACTCTGATGAGTTGCTGTTTTTAGAAAATCAACCAAACAAGTATGGTTTTAATGAAACTACATTTAAAAAAAATCGGAGTTTCAGTCCTGAAGATATAGAGCTGGAAAGCCTAAAAAGACAGCACAGGCTTCGCGTTACAAAGCTTACACAACAGCAAGAGCTTTTACGGCTACAAAATGACCTTCGAAATCTCAAAAGGTACGTTTTACATGATCACTTTAAACCAATGAATATTTTTAAACATGCTGATAGTTTGCAAATCTAGAGATATTGGGGATATAGATGATTTAGATATTGCTTATGAAACACCAAAAGAAACTGCAGTGGATTATAAAGGCAAAACTATTGCTCAAAATGAACAACCCCATTTTTGCGCAAATAAACTAAATACAATTTCCAATTCCAGTATTGGGCCAGTACCGGCGGATCTCCCACAAAGCATTTTTTATGAGCCAGTTCGTGGGTTCAATATACTATGGTGATTTTTAATCTCATGAAAACTATTTGTATTGAATGTCTTGTCAATACTGATGGCTACTAACATTTCTGAATTTAAAATACCAATTTAGGGATTTCATGATACTGGATGATAGTTTTGGCAATTGGACTCATGCACAAATAACGTTTAGCGTTTTTGAAGGTGAAAGAGCCATACGGCCAGTTGAAATTATCCCGTTCCGACCATGTCTGCCGCTTTATCCTACAGAAAATGGTTTAAAAACAAGATGGTGTGCACCTTTGAAATTAGAAACTCATGTTCATGGCGTATGTATCTCTTTTTGACCATTGTTGCTGTAGTACTTGCTAACGCGACAAGACTTTTGGCAATAATCGAAAAACTAACAATATGGTATCTAATTGATGGTTCATTTATTTGATTGCAACTGACCTGGTATTAAAGATTGAGCCGGTTCCATTTATGAGGCTTGTTGTCGAAGTTCGTGTCAAGAACCAGGCTGATCCTTCAGAGTGTTCTCGCATGAATCCAGTGTGCATTGGCTGGACATCATTTTCCATATTTTCAGACAGAATGCTATTAGATTCGGGCCGATGGTAGGAAATTTTTAGTTTGGAATGTGTTCAAGTTTTCATTTTGTACACTAACTGCTATTTAGGAAATTGCCATTATTTCCACCACCTATTGACTTCAACATGACAAATGAGCATTTGCATCACGTTAAACAGCCGTAAGCTGTATTTTAATTTTCAATTGTAGTGATATATGACTTGCTTTGTTAATAGTGTTTTTTGAATACTGGCCAATTAGTCTTTCAGAAACTGCAATTTTCATACGTGTCTGCGATAATGCACACCTTTTATTATTTTCAAAAGAAGTGGCTATCCCCTCATTTGAAAAATATTACAAAACAAAAACATACTCTCCAGCATCTGTAAGACTTTCAGTATTGATTGGTTTTACTGTGACAAATCAAGACACGTTCTATTCCCAACTAACTGTATTTAATTTATTGGAAACAGCAAACACATTACAAAAAGTCGACCAAGTTTTACGCAGAATCTGTAAACGCTGATCAAGATTGCGACATCAAGCCAACCGCTCTGGGTGTTACAAAGAGCATTCGCGAACTTCTTTGCCATTATTTACAAGTAGTTCCATATGACTCTTTGGCTATAAATCAAACTTTAGAAACACAAGGACCAATTGTTCAGGATGACCAAAATCTAATAAAAGATATCAATCAACAACTTGCAGTTGCTCCCTTGTTTGAGTAAGTCATTTTAAAACCTTTGACTTTACATTAAACTACTAACTTGTTGATTTTTTAAATTAAACCCAGTCTTGGAATTCAGATTGAAGAGCTATTTCTGGATGGCATGCCCGATATTGTTTCAGTTGCAATTAAAATGCATATTGTCGATTCATATCATCAGCCTCAAACGCATATTGGGTTTCAGTCACAGCTAGCAGAGGTGATTGAATAGTGTGATCAGCTTATACCCTATGATATGGAGACTAATCTATACGAATTTCAACACTGATTTTCCATGCCAATTGTATACGGCAATCAGCGTAGTGCCGAAAGCAATAGAACGTTTGTATGGCAGCACGGTTTGCATCACGAGTTTAAAAATGTAGCAGCTATCTCTGAGCGTGTTGCTATTTTTGAAGTCATCCAAGAGGTACAAAGTTTGCCATATTTTTAAATTGTTGCTTTTATGCCAGCACTAACTTTTAGGTTTCCATATTACTGGCCAAATATTTTTAGAATGAAGCGACATTTGCATACACCGAATTGAAACTTTTCAAGTTTCAAAAAAACAAGGTATTTGGTGAGTTATACTTGACTAATGTATCTAGTTAAAGATTGTGGACATTTATAACAGAAAAGCTTAGCCAATGCTGTTGTATATTAGGCATCAACGACGGGCTACATGTACTCGAACTGAGATTTGTAAAAAAGCCAGATACCAATTTATGCAAGTCGTCGGTGAATAACAATGGCGAGCTCAAAAACCAAATTCTAGTCGGGATATATAATCCTAAGCATGGAACTCCACCTCACAAAAAGGTAGGTTACTATTGCTGTATAATAGCAAAAAACTTGACTGTGAATTTATAAAGAGTACCACTGCATATATCATATTGATGTATACTAGTGTGTATCAATGATCAGCAAATCATCTATTCCTTGCGATTCCTGGATCAGCGTGCCATGGAAACCAGGTAATTTTTATGAAAGCTTAAAATAGTCGAATTGATTCGAGTAGTGCCGCCAACACTTCAAATATTGTATAGATCAACCGTATAATAGAGAAATGTTTACTATTGTTATTGATGGAGGTAAAAATCAGAAACAGTCAGAAAATGCTATAAATCTAATTCAAGTCATACCAAGTCACTCACGTATTATTTGATATATTGATTTTTTTATATCAGCTCGATTTTTACCTCCAAATACCACTGCAACACAAGTGTTTGCCAAAATATACAATTCAAAATTTCAGCCAATCAAGCGTTGTACAGAAATGATCACACCAATTCATTTAGACTCTCCCGCATGTTTTCCAATATATGATGTATGTAAAGTTGAGCCGACTCTGAATCGCTTGTACACATATCTAGATTTAGCTTGATGAATTTACACTGAAATCTAAATGTTTGATTGCATCATGTATTTGTATAGTTTTCTCAATGTTTTGAAGGGTCAAACTACGATCCCACAGCAATGATTGTATTTCAAATTATGACTGTAGACTCATCAACACGCCGAAAACGGTTGGTTGGAACTGCTGCTTTGAATCTTTTTGTGGATATAAGCACAGGTGAGCAGCCAGAGTCTCGATCGACAACAGACACAGTTCTTATGAATCATGGTGCATTTCAAATACCTTTATATGCCACTGCTTTATTACATAATACTCGACTCATTATGTCTAAAATTCAAAAGCTCAATAGGTAATATTTTGATGCATTATATTCAAGCAGCGATTGGATGAAACGGCCTTTTGAATTAACTATATTAATAATTAGAGTTCCTTGCGCGTCGCTGCTCATCAGAATTCTATTTTGGAAAGACAATCAGAGTATGTGACTAGCCATTTTTACGCTTTTATTTTAAATATTAGTCAAGCTCATCAAAATAACCATTTTAATCTTAGAACCTCAAATCAAGCCACTCATGTACAATCAAAAACAATACTTTTCCGATCCGTTTTGTAAGCCAACCACCTACGAAGAAATGCAATTTGAAGCAGTCACTAATGAATCTCGCTCATTCACTATTCGTGATCGATTACTTTCCCTCCCAAGCATATCAAAGGTAGCCAAACAGGGTGATGATGCATTAAATCTATGGGTAACCCAATTTCTTGCCATTGATCAAAGCTATGAACAAATACCTATGAGCTATGATTATATCTGCCAGTATGACCCATCGTATGGGTTTCAGATTAGTATTGATGGAGCATTTAATTTGGGTGTCAAAGGATATACCTGCTGCGTTGTTTCTCTCTGTCCACCAGCCAACTATTACCACACTGAAAGTTGTGATGAAAATACATCAAGTGATTGTATCGATGCGGCCGATTCCAAATTTTACGACAATATTGTTTTTATAAAAGAATTGGATATGTCTAGTTTTGCTCGGCAGCCTATATGGAAGGACGGGTTTCACGTGAGTTTTTAGACTGATACGAAACTAGGTTTTTGTATGAGCATATTATAGACTTGAAAATTCTATAATAACTGGTATTGGTATGACAAACTGTACTTTGATGTAATAGTGGTATCGCGGCCGTACTGCATCGCAAATGTATGCCATCATTCACTTGTTCAGCGTATCTCTACAAAACAAATCATGGACTCGTCAAAGTCAAGGATGGGCTGTTTTGCCTATATTCCAAAAAACAGTTATATCCATGGGCTGCTTTCAACTTCCTCTTTTTGAACACAATCCACCTCGCTCATTTTTGAACGCTTTAACCAAAAGCAAAGATTTGGCTAATCTGCTGAAACTTTCACAAGATCAAAAAGATATCCGACTTACTAGCAAGGCGTCAAGTGTTGTTGTAAGATTGTGCGACTCGCGTAGATCTGACGAATTGCAGCTTGATTTGGTATGTTCAAATAAATGCGTACACTTTACAGTTGCAGTTTTTACTAAGTGTCGTCAACCATGTGTAATGTTTAAACTACTAGAAACATGCAAAACCCGACTTTCTAGGGGAAAATCCAGAAAAGTTTTTACCTTCTGGTACATCGCCCATGATATCAAAATTGATTCCAAAAAATGTATCTGAACTTGAGTTTGTAAAAGCTATGCGGACAGCATTGGCAGAAGGCGAAGCAAAGCAATTCAAATCAGGATGGCACTAGTCACCATATAAGTTTGTAAAGGGAATATTTATTTGCCATAAACCGTGGCACTGAAAATAAACCAGATCATTGCCATAGCTTCCATCAGTATATGGCGTTTCCAATAAGCAAATAAAAGCAACAAGAATCACCATTCAACAAGTATAACGTATTGAATTAGTAGTGTGTGAGCGACCAAATTTTGATTTGGGCATCCTGACCGCATGATGCAACTGTATTGTTGTCAATAAAAACAGCGCCGGTAACAGAGTCCGTATGTGCATCTTGTTGACATATAGTATAAGCTGAATCAGTATGATAGTTGGATATAATTTACAAATTGCATATATTATTCAACAGTAGATGAACGATGAAGCTCACTTTTGATGGAGATATGCTGCATGGGTTTTTCAACACTCCAGACTTCAACATTGGTGTCGAGAGAACCAGATACGGCATGCAGACCATCGGGCGACCACGAAACACAATTGACACGAGCCGTGTGGAAACCCCACTGGTTTAATTTCATCTAGTGGATTATAATTCCATAGTGTACTGTCAGTAGTAATACACACTAGCTGTGCTAACAAATATACACTAGTACCGTGTTTGTAGAAGTCTCGTAAACAATGACATTTCTTGAAGCATCCGCGACTGCGACAAGATCGCCTTTAGGAGAGTAGGAAATAGCAGTAATAATACCCTTATTGCTCTCAAGTTTTGCCTTTTCGACTAGAGTTTGACCCTTGATATCATAAAGGTGAACTAGACCATCCTAAAATTGACAATCACCAAACCATGGTTATAGGCTTTCCGGGTTAGCACAACTCATCTTTAAACATTTCATCAAAAACAATCCATTAAGAATAACCAAGCCAAAAATAGTTACCTCGCCACCAATAGCAGTAGTGGTGCCATTGGGTGAGATGGCAACAGCAGTAGGAGAATATCCAAGTTTTAAGCGAGTTTCGGCAGATCCATCAACAAGAGTAACCAGCTCATCTTTGTGCGTAGCAAAAATAGTCAAATTGCCAAAAGCAGCAAGTCCCTTTGGAATGCCATCACTTGCAACTACCTTTTGGCTATATAGTTTGGTGAACACAAAAATCAGCTCATTGGCGCATCAATAATGCAAAAATATACACTAAAACCATCAAAATGTAGGAATAAACATACTCGAATGCATTTGTAGCAGTAAGAATGGTGCGAATTGAATCGTCCATTCCCGCGGAGATCACTCGTCCTTTTTCGGCGACAAGAGCTGTGATCTGGTTAGTGTGACCACTTCCAGACACCAAATGACCACCATCTTTACCATCGGTCCACGAGCGTAAATTCACAACAATTATATTGGCCATCATCAGGTCAAGGATCAATTCTGCAGTAAAATACAAAGCATAACAATGCAATTCAATGATTTTGAAATGTAAAAGACAAAAAGGATATAAATTCGACCATCGTAGCTCCCAGTGTACAAAGTTTGGTTTTCATCAATAGCAAGAGAAGTAATTCCTTTGGTATGACCCTAATACACAATTATACATTACTCGGTCACAATTCCTTTAAAGATTAAAATGATCGACTCAAAGAATTGGCCGCAAATTATAGTCGCGTACTATACCTTTACAACACGCACTGGCTTGTTGCCACTCTTGGGGTCAAGATAGTTGATATCACCAGAAAGTGATAGCGATATTTGGTACTGTCCTTGCCACAGTGAACCAACCTGTTGGTGATCAACATGCTGGGTGTCAGAAAAAACAAATGTTCTAAATGGCAAAGCATGTGTTAATTTAAATATATAGTTACTCCAAAGCACCAATTAAACAAATACACTGCACATGATATACTTACGAAGCAACAGTCTTTGTGGCAACATCCCAGATTTTGACGCTCTGGTCAGCAGAGGAAGTCATGAGTTGCCTGCTATCTGGACTCCATGAAACTGAAAACACGCCGCCAGTATGAGCACCATCAGCAGCAGAGAGTTCTGCAACATCATCTCCAGTCTTTCCATCATATAAGAATATCTAGCACGATAGTATGCGTTAAACTCGTGCATCTATAAACACAACGCATGCTTACAACATATCACAAATAGCCTACTTTTCCATCAGAGCCTGAAGAAACAAAAAAGTCACCATTGGGAGAATACCGCACGCATTGCACAAAGCGAGAGTGATTTGTGCTGGACTTGTTAAATTTGAATGGAACTCCGTGGTAAAAGTTGACTGTCATATCGTCAGATCCAGTAGCTGCTCGAAGAGGCCTTCCAGGACGAATGGAAACAGAATTGATTACTTTGGCGTGTCCACTGATCTCACCTACAGACGAAGCTGAATCAAAAAGGAAGGCATGACCAAACCTGTATAAATTTAGCAAAAATAATGGTTTTAAATAAGCTGGCTTGAAGGCTTGTGGCTTGAATAGAATCTGATATATACAAAATGTAAAACACCTACTTGCTTTTGCCTTCACCAACAGCAATGATCCTTTTGCTTTCAAAATCCCAGTCAAGATCATTGATGCGACCAGAAAAGACTTTGGTTTCGATCTTGAGAATGTTTTCAGCTTGAGTGGTGTCCCAGATACGAATGTTTCCTTGAACATCTATAATTTTTGACAAGCAGCGAGTTTGTAAAGCCAAAACATGCATTTATCTAATTTGTTTAAAGTGTATATTTACAAACCAAGGATTACCTGCAGAAGCAATGTAATATCCACTAGGGGCATATCTAGCAACGGTGGTTTGGAATGAATGGCCAGTATATTCCTTGGCGATTTCAGGATTCTAGAATAGCACCAATCATGCCATTATAATCAAACCAAGTCCATGTTTTATATACGCAAAATAAATTGTACATGTAGTTTAATCAGCAGGATAAACCTACAGCCAAATTGCGAATAATAACTGCCCGGCCGTTCGTGTAGAGGAAGTTGACACCTTTTGGGTCACCACCAAGATGTACAGCTTGACCACGGGTGGTTGCAGGAGATGGAGCAAAAAGAGATTCTATAAAGATTGTAAAGTAAATGAATATTGATGTTGGTAATATATGCTGAATAGAGTGACCAAAGACTCGATGAATCTAATCAGTTGATTATATAGATTTCCATGAAAATCATTCGAGGTTGAATCTATGACCGAGTGTGCTATCGCAATATATAAAACAAAAGAACTAGAGTGATACTAAATATAGATTTGTCTTACTTCGAGTATATGCCGTAGGGAGAATAGTGGCCATGATAATCAGGAATACGAGATGGGTAAAGATTGAATAGCAGATCCAGCAAGATCCGCCACTGAAGATGAATTTTTGGCCAAAATCTAAATAACTTGCTTGATTATATTTGGCATAGTTTTGACTGCTTTTCTCGAATATTGTCAAACTTGTGAGTCTACATCAACATGCAGAATCAACCACTCATCACTTTGGTATTGGACCAGCTGGACAAGCATGACATACTGAGTGATACTGGATTGCTGAAAATTGCAACTTTGGATGGAAAGGAATCGTCAATCAATCAACTTGAACTCTTGGGTGTCTTGAATGCCCTTCTTTCCAGAGAGGTTCGTCAAAGTTCTTATCGAGGGCTGAATATGCCAATCCTTTTATTCTACTATGCTAATCTTTACAAGATCTGTGCTTTCATGGCCATTATTGAATTGTGCCAAAGTCTTGATGGTCGTGTACTGTTAGTGCACCCAGTTTTACAACTAAAATGTGTCTTTATCTTGACAGCCATCTATGTCATTAGTGTTGCCAACATTTTCAAACTATATCGAGTTCATTTGATCTAAATAATGTATTAATATAGATTTTAACATACGAGCCACTAGTCGTAGAAAAATGGGTACTGACTGACGAGGGAAACAGCGTTGCTGATGTTGGAAGCCATGAAGCTCGAGTATTTCATGCCGTTCCTGAAGGAAATGAAGGAATCAGTATTCCTGAAGTTACTGTAAGTAGATTTATGTTTTTTGAATCTATTATATTATTTTCTGACATTATATATTTTCAAGAAAATTGTTGGAGCATCCGCCAAGTTTGGACAAGCAGCTGCTTTCAAGGCCAAATGGATTGGCAAGAATGAAAAAGGAAACTTGACTCGTTTGGTAAGTTTTATTGTTGCAATGCATGGTTTTCAGCGATCTTTAAAGTTTGATGAGCTAATTCAATCCATTTTCGATGCATAGGTCAGTTCCATTACTGACCAGACACAAATTGATCTGAAGTTGATTCGTGACACTGGTACTCATTCTGACAATGCTCTTTTAAAAGTGCTTAAGAAACGACAATTGATTACTACATTGTATGTATTTTGAAACTATTTAATGCTAGATTTGTGTAGTGGTTGTTTTTGGCGTGCCATTGATCAATCCTATTGTAAAATGCGTGATGCAATTTGGTATATATTTAGAAAAATCACCACATACAAGGTCAAAAAAGGAAGCCGTTTTACTACTAAATTGGTTGAGGAATCCACTGATATATCACACGAGATGATTCAAAGGTATGTTTAGTCATATTACAGCCTAGTAATATCACATGCACTGACTTGTTTCAATCTGGCATTTATTAAAATGTCATTAGTGGAGGATGGAAAGATGCGACTTTTAAAAAATACAATTTTGAAGCATCTGGTGTTACAATCCCATCTGGACATCTGCATCCATTGTTGAAGGTTCGGGATGAGTTTCGATCTATTTTTTTCGAGATGGGATTCTCTGAAATGCCTTCCAACAAATATGTCGAGTCTTCTTTTTGGAACTTTGATGCTCTTTTCCAACCACAGCAGCATCCTGCCCGAGATGCTCACGATACCTTTTTTTTATCGGAGCCAGCAACGACTGACAAGTTTCCACAAGATTACTTGGAACGTGTCAAAAAGGTGCATTCCACTGGTGGATATGGATCTATTGGATATGGTTATGACTGGGCTGTTGAAGAAGCTTCCAAGCTTTTGTTACGCACACATACTACTGCCATTAGCTCCAACTTGCTTTACAAGCTTGCACAAGAAAAGGAGTTTAAACCAGTGAAATGGTTTTCTATTGACAAAGTGTTCCGTAATGAATCTTTGGATGCCACACATTTGGCAGAGTTTCATCAAATTGAAGGTGTTATTGCAGATCGAGACTTGACACTGGGCGATTTGATTGGAGTGTTGCATGGATTCTTCAAGAAACTTGGCAAGTATTGTTTTAAAATGATGTTATTAAGTTAGTGTCGTGTAACTAATTGTCTTATGCTACCAACCTTGTGACACTATGAATTGATCGTTTTAGGTATTGAGAAACTCCGTTTCAAGCCAGCATATAATCCATACACTGAACCCAGTATGGAGATCTTTTCTTGGCACGAGGGATTGGGAAAATGGGTGGAGTTGGGCAACTCTGGCATGTTCCGTCCAGAAATGCTGCTTCCTATGGGACTTCCACCTGATGTCAAGGTGATTGCATGGGGTTTATCCACTGAGCGACCCACTATGATCAAGTATGGCATTAACAACATCAGAGAGCTTGTTGGTCATAAACTTGATTTGGACATGGTAGCCAAGAACCCACTTTGCAGGTAATGGCTTTCAACCTCTTATCAATTGATTTGGCATTGCTAGATTTATTTGCAATTAACTCGGTCGAGTATTTGATATTTAGGCTTGACAAATGATTTACAGCAATTAAAAAACACCGCCCAGCTCTCGAATGATCCCAACAATACCTGTTTTTATAAAGATGCAGAGTATAATTCAGATGGAGTAGTCATTTAGTTATTATAGCACGATCGCCTGCAATAAACCTTTTGTTCATGGATGGTCTGCAAAATTTAGGCATTCATTTCAATGCAAGTTACCTTGAAAAGTGTGTTTAAAGTCATCGCTGAGGGTAGCATTGGAATCCAAGAGGGATGAATCTGCCAGCGATAAACCAAACAGTAGCGGCCGTTCATTTCCACTTTGGTGGGATCTTGAAATCTGAGCAACAATATGGGATGCCAAGGAGTGGATCAATGGACTGTCTCTTTGTCCTAGCAGTGACTTGATCGTAGTGGATGGTTCTGCAGCATCAGCGGATCTAAACATCCCTTGCTGAGCTGCAGACGACACATCTACAGATGCCATGGACTGTATTTTGGAAATTAGGACATGCAATGAATGGATAGTCATACTGATGAATGGCATGAATTATAGCAGACATACCAAACTCCCAATCTTTCCTGTCTGAGTGACCAACAATACGAACCTGTTGGCAAACTCCATAAAGATTACTTGTGTTGGATTACATACACCACTAGTACTAGGAATCATGCCAGTCAGATGCCGAGTAGAAATAGGAAACATTTGAGTATTTTCTATTCCAGAACTAGCCATAGCTTGCGATAACTGTCCTATAGAATAGCCAGATGAAGTCTGAGCATCAGTCATTGTCGAGTAAATTATTCCAGCAGAATGTCAAGAATTCAATCCGTTTAATTTATCCCATTGATTACTTATGGCATTGGATAACGACTCGTCTGCTGCTGCATTCGCTGACTGGATTGCTTCGTCGCTTCTTTCTTTTGGTGTGTCAGATGAAGCATTCACTGAATATATTCTACAGATATGCACCGAGGATTCCATTCCTATGGATGAAAAGCAAGAGATCATCACCGAGTTTTTGGCCGAATCACTTGTGCGTACAACCCAACTTCATTCTTGTAGTGATGGACTGCATAGAATCATCTGTTTTAATAAGATTTATTTTTATTAGGAAGTTTCTGTCGTCAAATGGATTGAAGAGCTACTTGAGAGGAATCAAAGAATGCTGGAAGCTGTCCAACTACAGGCAGACGAGCAACGACAAAAGAATCTGGATGCCCAAAAAAGTAATCCAATCTATTCAACATGCTAAAACCATGATTCCGTGCCACATGCTGGTTAAATCTACCTACTAATTGTATTGACTGGAACTGGGGTTTTGATATCTTGCAATTTTAGAAAAGGAGCAAGAGCTACTTCAACAAACCAGCTTGAAAACAGATCAGCCGCGTTGTTTTAAAGCTAATATGTTGTCAAAAGAGGACAAACGTGCAAGAGATCGGCTTCTTAAAAAGGCAAGTGGTCAATGTATTCAACTCAGACAATCTATATTGCTAATTCAATACATCAAGTAAATGATGTACTTATGTTAATGAGTCGTTCATGTATGCTATAGTATGGGTACGACATGGACGAAGAAGTAGAAGAGGCTGGTGAAGTCCATATTGTATACAAGGATACGAGTACCAGTAGTTCTGCTACAACAGATTTGGGTAATTGTGGTTTTTCAGTAGATTGGTTGCTGACTGCTGAATTCACGAAAGATGATTGATTTTACAATATTTGATGTTTAGGAGCGATAGGTAGAAGTCGAAATGTGAATATAATTAAAGAGCAGGAACAAGCTAAAAAGTAAATTTTTGGTTTGCAATAAGCAACAGAAGACTATGCATCGGGTGAAACTATTCAAGCCATATTAATATTTAATTTATTTGACGTTTTATGTTAGGCTCAAGGCGCAGGCCGAGCATCAAAAGGTGCAGGCAAGAAATAAGGAAATGCGGGAGAAGCAAGCATTAGAGAAGGAAAAGGAAAAGGAAAGGCGTCGTACACCAAAAGAGAAGCGAAGAATGTGAATGCAATATGGCTGATTCAAGCTAGTGTTTTCATTAAAGCTGCTTTGCAGATTGATTGGTATTTTTAATTTACTGTTTTGTAAAGCCAGACTCGAATAAATACACCATTGACGAGATTTAGAGTACATTTTTAGTGAAAAAAAGATTACATTATCAAGATGGCAGCCAGCTAATTCATCATCCTTTATTATGACGGTTTCCCCATCCGCGAGGATTTTCGTCTTTAAACTCGTCAAACGCACGGGCTTTGTACATTTCTGCCTCAATTGCAGCATCATCATTATCTGCAGCAACAACCTTTTCTGGTCGCTCCCTGTATCACCAAATATAAAAGGGATATTGTCAACTACGGTGAATATCCACATATGCTTTGCTAAACCCAAAGCTGTTCAAATGCACTCAAGCACTTACGTTCCGCCAGATAAAAAGTTGCCACGAGCAATCTCTCGTTCAAGATATTCGTCAATAGTCATTGTGGGTAGATTGTGGCCAGATTTGAATACATTTTCCTTGATAGCCTCGCGCTGGCTTCGAACAATAAAAGGTCTCAGCGGCTAGATTCATCAATGATCAGTTTTGGTGAATCATATGCATCCATAAAAATAACAGGATAAAATAGATATTTACTTTGCCCTTTGCATCCATCAAGGGACCAGTCAGATCTGCAAGCTTTCTATGCGCAACTCGAGACTCGACACGATCAGCGGAGCTACCAGATATAGACATCGACGTTCTCTGCTCTGTTTCACTCCTTTTTTTAGCAAACTCTAGCATCTCCTTTTCATCTTTGATCATCCTCAATGATGCAATCGACTTTTGGATAAACAGTTGAATAGTGGTCATAAGAATCTGACGCTCCACATCATCTACATCGACCTCTCCTGAATTTGCATTCATTTGATCCTTAAGCTGGAGCTGCTCAGTTAGTGCTTTAAGCTGAATTTTGACATCTCGCTCCATCTTGAATCGTGCAATTTTCTCATTGCGCCTGAGATCTGCACTCAAAGTCAGTTGACCCAATTCTGATAACAGATACTGCTTGTCTGATTTGGTGAGGATTTCGTACTCCTCTAATCGTCCCAAAAAAGCACGCAAATGTTCCTATCAATAGCATTTGCAAGTTAATGTATTGCAATCAAATCAGGGCCTTGATAAATCAACGATACAATTGAAATGCATCTAGTGATAGAATCCATACATTTGCATTTGACAAATCGGCTCCTCGATCTTGACTCACAGCTTGCAAAATGGTTTCACCAAGATAGGCATCTAGTAAAATGAATCTAATCGAAAAGTACATTGGCTACAAAACTTTCAAATAATATAACAAGCTTTTACACAGATTGTTTATGAAAACTGAACAGACTCGATGGTGACTACCTTAGGTCGCCAGTATTGATATCTTCTAGAATTTCGTTTGAGCTGAACAGACTCAAACTCTCCACCTTTTGCTTGCATTCTGAAAACAGACCGATTGCTTGGCTCACCATTTTCTATATATGATGATTGTTGCATATACCAATACCATTAGTGATCTATAAGCAGTTCAAGTGTATTGGATAGTTGTCGATTACAGGACTTTGAGCCCATTCAGGTTTAGATGGAATGTAGGGGAGTAAAACACACCTGGTATTCAGGGTCAGAACCAGAAAGACCGCAGTCTTCTAGTTTAGAGTATATGCTTATAGCTTTGCTGTACTGTTCCTTTAACGAAGGTCCGCTGTTACTGTTGATGGCTTCCGTTGCCATCATTCTAGTTGGATAAATTGACTGATGCAAAGCAAGAAAGGCGACACAATATTGGACTAATTTCAAAGCATTCTCATGGACTCAATCTGACATTAAAAATCCGTCACAACAGTAAGGATCGAGCCTGCATGTAGTTTGACTTTCTGTGCAACAGTTATTGTAATATTGCATTCGACTGGTGCAGTTGTGCTCAAGTAAAGACAGCATTTGGCTGCAATATACACGAAGCATTCGTGGATTCAAATATATTCCAACACGAGCATCGCAATGCCAGCCAGCAATTCTTACCAAATTGCTGGCTGGCCAAATGCAAACTTTGATCACGTGAAATACACTTGCTTTCGGTAAATTAACGCAATAGCCAATGAATTTGTTTCTCGTGATGACCACCAGCTTAATTTCACTATTTTCTTACATTGGCCCAATATTCAAGCTCACAAATTATCGTTTTTTCTTTCAGTTTGATTTTATATTGGGAAAAATCTCGATTTGCCATTACTTTTACTGGTCTGCTTGATCATATCTACAAAAATACACATATTATGACAACGAAAAAGATTCGAGGATCAACCACAGTCGTGTCTGGATTCAAAGTCACTACAGCAAATTCTGCCCATCAAATTTCACCCAACAAAGTCTTGAAACCTACCAGTGTAGCCAAATCTATCACGGTAAATAATCAATCTCTCACTATCGATATTAAGATATAATTGTAAGCTACTTTCATGTAATTAACCAAGTATGCTGTTTTAGAAGTTAAAACGAAAGCATGCTCTTGAACCTGAATCCGATCGAGAAATGACGTCAGATGACGATAAGATTCAAGAGTCTGAAGAAAGTGATCAAGATTTAAACGATGCAGATATGAATGGCAGTGAAGATTTTTCAAATCAACATGTATTGTCAGATTCTAAAGACACGGAAGCTAGCAAAGATGTGGAAGACCATGAAGCTCCAACCACCAAGCGTGCTCGATCTCAACCACCTTCAAAATCCGATTCGTTATTCAAGGCTCCTACAAATGAGGAAATGCATCAATTCTCTCAAACAAATGTGTTGTACAAATCAAATTTGTTTAAAATGCAGGTGTGTTTTATTACTGTTGTACAATATACATGGTTTGATTGATGGCAAACATCCGGCTAATTTTACTTTTAATGAAACTAGATTGACGAACTGGTAAGGGAAGTTACTGATAATTTAACAAAAACTAAACCGTTGGAAAAGGCTTTGCGTAGGCTGAAATCAATTTTGGATAGCATACCTAGTAGATCCGAGGTTTCTATCAAAGATGCAATTTCAAATCTGCAAAAAGAAGGCATTTCCATTCCATTTGGAAATAATCATCCACCTGCCGACACTAAATGCAAATTTTCCTTTGAAAAACCATCTAAAGTTGCCATTGTTGGAAGCTTTCTGTTAAAGACGACCGCCAAAACCCCTTTTGGTGTGAATGTCGACATGTCCGTTCAAATGCCAGAGGTGATACTTGATTTTTTAATAGATTTGTAGATGTACACCATCAAAATATAATGATTGGCGTTACAAACTAGACTTGACACTAATCGTATTTTGAATTTAGCCACTTTTTCAAGAAAAAGACCATGTAAATCACAGATACTTTCACAAAAGAGCGTACTATCTTGCCGTTATTGCAGCCGAGCTTGAAAAGGAGTCAAACTCTGATCTCGGTGTCAAGATTGAGTTTGAGGCGTTTCAAAACGATCTACGCAAACCTATTCTTGTACTGACTTCCACAAAAGCAGCAGGAGAACTTGATTTTAGAAAGTCTGGATTTTGTATTAGAATTTTTCCCACAGTTTCATCAACAGTGTTCTCCGCTTCTAAACTGGCACCTGTCCGTAACAATGTTCGTCTGAAAGCAGATCATGCTTTAGCTACTTCCAGCAAAGTGAGCGAGGTTCAACCTGCTACACCTCACTATAACACACTTATTTTGCAAGATACAGTACTAGTGGCACATCTCAACTTTTTGCACCATCATATTTCTGAATCTCCAGCATTCAAAGATGCGTGCATCCTTGCGCGTGTTTGGCTTGCTCAGCGTGGCATTTCCGAGTCGCAAAAGTGTGGGTATGGCATGAGTGGATTTTTAATGTCTATGATTATGGGATGGCTACTTCGGGCAACAGGAAAGCATTCTGCACGCAAGCTTGGTAAAGGATTCAGCTCCTATCAGATGTTTAAGATTACGATTGACTTTATTGCTGAACTGGATTTTACTGCATCTCCGCTGTTTTTAACCCCTTCGGGTGAGCCCATTTCTGAGCCTGGATACTCTGCAGAAGCTTTTTTGAAGCACTTTGATGTGGCAGTCGTAGATCCGTCTGGAAGAATTAATCTCGCTGCACATATTACGCAAGCAGCAATGGATGAAATTCAGCGAGAAGCCAAGCTTTCTTCAGCCATGTTCAAGGATCAGCTAACCGATAACTTTGACTCGCTGTTTTTGAAAAAAGTAGACCAACCACTATTGAAATACGACAATCTAATCCGTATTCCTGGATTAACTACCATTCCAGCTGCCTACAAACAAAATCATGCTTTTTTGGATTTTCCTGATCCAGCGCTGTTTATGTTGCGATATATTCCAAAGCTGCTCAAAAAAGCATTGACAGACCGCACAGTTCTTGTCACGGCGTTTGCTCCTCGAATGAACAGATGGTCGTGCTCGACGACCAAAGCCGAGGTCAAAGGAAAGGATACAGATATTACTGTTGGCCTCATCCTACACTGTGAAAACTCGTTGAGGGAAGTTGAAATGGGTCCAGCAGCAGACGATACTACTGCTGTGACTGCATTTCGTTTGCTTTGGGGAGAAAAGGCAGAAACTCGTCGTTTTAAAGATGGTAGCATCACCGAGTCGGTTGTATTTGAAAGTGATCATACTTTACAGCAACGATCGTTAATTGTGTGTCGTATGGCTGCACACTTACTTGCCCGCCACGCCAATATCTTGCCATTAGATGGTGTCACTTACTGGGCTGGTCTTGGTGGTAAATATATTAAAGCTCCCGGCATTGAGTCAATCACAAATAGCTTTCAGCCCGTTTTGGACGCTTTTCAATCTATTATGAAACAACTTACAATGCTTAAAGGACTACCATTGTCCATCAATACTGTTATTCCAATTGCCGATGCACTGCGATATTCGTCCACATTTGTTCCTCAACCCAAGCCATCACATTCTAGATTCAAAGATGGCTATAGACCCTACATTGACCCCCTATCTATTATTATTGAGTTTGAAAGCTCCGGACGTTGGCCAGAAAACTTGCGCGCCATACAGAACATGAAGCGTGCATTTTACATTCGCATTAAAAATCTTCTCGAAACTCAGTATCCTGGCACCCAAGCATCTGTTTCAATTGGATCCAATGATAATATTCAAGAGAGCGGATGGTTAGACGTGATACATACATCCGGTTATGTTTTTCGATGTCAGATCCACCTTGATAAAGAATTTGACTTGCTGAATCGTACACTTCAAGAGTTGAATGCGTCAGGAAGTCCGGCCGCACTCCTTTCTACCAAGGCTGCTCAGCGCACGTATCTTTGCCGATATGTTTACTTGCCATGGCATGCTACTCATATGAAAAACCAATGTCTTAGATTGCCGTTTCTCCCTGTC
The DNA here is from genome assembly GCF_000203795.2 of Batrachochytrium dendrobatidis JAM81. Taxonomy (NCBI): domain Eukaryota; kingdom Fungi; phylum Chytridiomycota; class Chytridiomycetes; order Rhizophydiales; genus Batrachochytrium; species Batrachochytrium dendrobatidis. The sequence goes on from NW_006281105.1 coordinate 920,949, forward strand.
ACTATTCGTATTTTGAAAAGATGGTTGGCATCTCACTTGCTTCTTTCATCCTCAAATACGACAAGCATTCCTGAAGAGGCTCTTGAATTGCTTGCAGCATATGTGTACTTGCATCCAGCTCCATTTGAGATTCCAAACAGTGGTTATGCAGGATTTCTGCGTGTTTTGGACTTGATTCAATCGTGGGATTGGAAAGACGAGCCACTTATTGTAGAGTTGGAGCGTGGCAAAATGACTTTTGGACTCATCAGTGACATCAAAGCCAACTTTAAACAATCTCGCCAACGCAACAAGACTCCCCCAATGTATATTGCCACTGAGCGTGACTTGGGATCTGAGTGGTGGACTACTCAACAGCCATCGCCCAAAGTTCTAGAGCGATTGGTTGTACTTGCGCGGTCAGCTCTTGTAGCATCTATCAGTAAATTTGATTCGTGTGTTGACAATGACATTTCACAGCTCTTTACAACTCCATTAGCTGGATATTCGCTGATAATCCACCTCAATACACAAAAGTGTACGCGGTTTAGAGAGAACCTAACGTTTACTTCTGAAACCTCTAGTGAAGTACGATCCAAATTTAAAAATCTACTGACATTGCAAGATAAAGAAGCTGCGCTACTATGGGAATTTGATCCAGTTGTGTGCTATATCCGTGATCTTGAAACAGCATTTTCTGGACTAGCCATGTTTTTTCACGACAAATATGGTGGAGATAAGATTGCGGTTGTATGGAATCGCGCAGTTTTGCAAAATTCCACATGGAAAACAAAGCTTCTTTACAATGCTTGTCCCGATGAGTCATTGGTATGTATTTGGTTGAGAAATAGATTCATACTTGCAGTTTACTAATATGATTTATTTCAAATGTGATGTTGATAAACCTGTAGATGGACACTGTGGTGACCAAGGGATCCAAGCTTACAATCCATCCAAATATAGATGCTATGATTGCGGAAATGGAGCGACTGGGCAATGGATTGGTGTTGGCAATTGAGCGTCGCTGAATCAAAATTGATAAAAATAAAGGAAACTGAACGCATTTGCACCGTATATACAGTGCTTGGAATGTATATATCATTGAGTGGAATCCACACAACTAGCTATATCAGATGTACTTGTAATGGGAATAGCTGTTGAAAACTCAGAATAGTGGTTTAGCACTCTCATGTCTTTGCTCAAATATCCGTCTGAATCAAACTCTAATCCTTCAGATTTGAGCAAAATCAATTTACGCTCCCCATGATGACTGTCTTTTCCCCAATCGCCAAAAAAACCCCCAAGATAGAAATTGGATGAAATGACTCGATGACAAGGGACTGTCGGAGCAAAGGGGTTTCTTTTCAGTGCCTGTCCAACTGCTCTTGGGGATGAATGTAAAGCATCACTAATGTCCTTGTAAGTTGCAAATGATCCTAGTCAAAAATCATCCATCAAACAGTACGCTCAGTAAAATAGACTTGGGCATTACAAATCAAATGATTTTACAATGAACAAGTATATTGTTACTAGCAACGGTCGATACCTGCAGGAATCTTGATTGTTTCAAGACAGTGCATGGTGAGAAAAAGGATTAAACTGATTGCACGATTTCCATCCGTAGTGATGATCAAGTGTACTATTTACCTGAAAGCACAGGCCATACACTTTAGACTGGAACGCAGTGACTGAACCTGGAGATTGATCGGCAACGAGCATTAGGCATAGTTGGTTACAAATCTAAAATGCGATTTTGAAATCAATTTAGTATCACGTGATTATTTTTATTATCTGAAATTTCTGCTAATAAAAAAGTTGAACTTGATGGTAAAACATAGTAAATCTGCTGGTAGCAATGCCAAAACCACTAAACGCACGGGGGGAAAAATGGCTCAGCCAGTATCAAAAGTGCAGAAACATATAGGCAAGCCATTTTATAAAATTATGCTTGATGACTCGGACTGATTTCTAACTTGCTGCAATTTTCTAATTTACAAAGGTCAACCCAAGAAATTCTCCAGCCAAAACACTTTATTGGAAAAAGTTTCAAAAAAACAAATTGTTGAGCAAAATGAAATTAAACCGGATCAAGACAGCACTCTGGATTTTGATCAAGAGTTGAGCGAATTAGATGAACAGGATCAAGGTATTTTTATATTATGATCCAGTGTTGATGAGCTGCATGTTTAACAGGCTTTATATTTTTAGATCTCCTTCAAAATGCTGACGAGAGTAGTGACGATGCCGAGGAGGTGGAAGATGAAGACCAGCACCTTGATCCTTTAGGTAGATAGTGTTATGTCACTAATAAAACTGTCGAGTTTTTTTATCTAACACAGCTGATCTACTCTAGATTTATATAGTAAACACTTTGGAGATGCCATGTCAGAGCCACTGGAAACTTTATCGGCCGCGGTTGACGCTGCGCATTGGACTATGGATGCAGATGAACACGAAATCCTCCATCGTATCATGACATCCGTGCTTGTAGATGAACCTGCAATCACGATCCCTCAACCCACCGATCCTCAGTTGTCACTTGATAAGCTTGGAGTCAAGAGTCGTGTTGCAATGCAATGGGATACAGTTAATGGGCAACTTTCCAAAAAAACTGGCAAGTCGGCAAATTATTGTAATAACAAATGGTAAAACCTGGTTTAAATACTAAATCGCTCTTGTCATATTTAGGAAAATCTGTTTTTACCCCGTTTCAAGCGTCTTTATTTCCATTGCTAAACTCGTATGCTGATGTGCTGTTTGCAAACCAATCATTCAACTTTGACAAAGATTATCAAAATCTGATTGCGCTCCATAGTCTGAACCACATCTACAAGTATGGTATATAATATTGTGTACTTGATGTTTAAAATGACTAAGATCTTGTATTTTAGAGCTCGCGATCGAGTCATGAAGCACACTGCTAAAATCAAGGCCGATATTATGGCCAACAAACAGCCAATGTAAGTAGGATATTTACAAAATTGTGGTTATGGCTACTTTACTGACTTGGATATCAATACGATCATTTTTTAATCTGCAGCGAATATCGTGATCAAGGCTTCACTCGACCAACAGTTCTTATTATTGCTCCATTCCGTAACCGAGCCTTTCAAATTATTAAAACATTTTTTGCTCTATCAGGATGCACATCTCAGGTATAAATATCTATATTATAGTAAAAACCATGGTTTACATTGACTCTAATTGACTTAGCCTTACTGTGTGGTAATAGGAGAATAAGAAGCGATTTATGGACGAGTTTTCACCTGTTCCTGGCGAAGATGAGGCTGATAAGCGCAAACCAGGTATGTCGAGCTATTGAGTGGTGACAATATGTGTTATACTAATACTTTTAGAATTTAGAGGATTACCGTAAAATATTTGCAGGAAACATTGATGATTGTTTTCGAATCGGCATCAGGTTTTCTAAAAAACAGATGAAGCTTTTTTCGCCATTTTATTCATCCGACGTTATTGTTGCATCCCCACTTGGTCTTAAAATGATTATTGGATCCGAAGGGTAACCGAGTTTTGCCTTGCTAATTATTTGAACAGAGAATACATTTTAACAATATTTATGGTTTGACATGTAGTGACAGGAAACGTGACTTTGATTTTTTGTCATCCATTGAAGTAGTCATTTTGGATCAGGCTGAGATATTTATGATGCAGAACTGGGATCATGTCAAGTCTATTTTTACTAGTCTTAATCTGATTCCTAAAAATGCACACAATTGCGATTTTTCCCGCGTGAGATCTTACGCTCTTGATGGCCGGTAATTGAATGAATTCCTGCTTTCACATTTGCTTTACCTATACGAACCATGCTTACATCATTGCATTATTGAAATTCAGGGCCAAATATGTTCGTCAAAATCTCATTTTTTCAAGCATTATATCACCAGAAATCAACGCACTTGCCAACACAGGCTCTCAGAATGTAGCCGGAAGAGTTAAGATTACTAGGGCATATAGCGGCACCATTAGCGATGTAGCCAATCATGTTCCTCAACTTTTTCATCGTATGCATCAGCACTCTGTTCAATCATCGCCAGACACCCGCTTCACTTACTTTATTGAACAGATTCTTCCAACTCTTCGTCGCTCAATGATACAAAAACCTCACACTCTTATTTTCATTCCTTCATACTTTGATTTTGTTCGTGTTCGCAATTATCTCACTGAGCACAACTACAGTTTTGGTTCAATTTCAGAGTATACGTCACGATCCGAGTGCGATCGGGTGCGACACCAATTTAAAATTGGAGACCTTAGCTTTTTAATCTGTACGGAACGATTTCACTTTTTCCGCCGAAACAATTTGCCAGGAGTAAGGAATATTGTGTTTTATCAAATACCAACAAACGCTATATTCTATTCGGAGCTGCTGAATATGCTTGAACACAATGCTGGGGATTTAACATGCTCGGTCATCTATTCTATGTATGATAAACTTGCGCTTGAACGAGTTGTTGGATCTGTTAGAGCTGAGCGTATGATCAGCAGTGTCAAAGACACATTCATGTTTAAATCTTGATTTCCATACGCGCTTGTATATGGAAGTTTGGGATACATTGAAATAAAAGTGCTTAATGAAATACTTGAATAGACATATTCATCTGCTTGAGCATTTCATTAAAATATACAGCCTTGAATTTGTCTTGATTTCAAAAAACAAAAATATATTTTTCAACAGTTTCACAGTTTTGTTTTGCTGACGTAATAGCAACAACATCATTAGTTTTCTGTAAGCACACTTTGTCGGCGAGTGTGCAAAAATGCTGGTGTACGAAGTTTTCCTGGCGTGGCATTTAATGGCACTCTCCTAACTTCTTTCGATGCAATTCGCTAAAATACAGTAGTAAATGATGCATGTCGAGTAAAAATATTAGACGGCACGTTAAATCACTCATCTTAGCTACAATAAAAACTTACGTCAACCTTGGAGACACCATCAACAAACTTGGTCCGATATAGCACATTGGCGTTATTAAACATGCCATCCTTGAGTGATACAACAATAAACTGCGATCCTTTAAATCGAGATTTAAGAAGCTGACCAATATTTTGAGTATGGCTTAAATCCAACGCGGAATCCACCTCATCAAGAATATACATGGGAGCTGGTTTGAATTGCAACAGAGACAGAATAAGGGACAAGGCAATCAACGATCTAAAAAATAGTATAAAAGCCAAGAATGTTGAATACCATCAGATAAATAGTTTAAGAATTACTAGGACTAAAACAATACAACGTACCGTTGACCACCAGACAGCTCAGTGAGTGACTGCTTCCAGGCTCCTCCCAAACAAACCTTGATTTCTAATCCTTCCGTAATATCCTGTCCCTCAGATGCTTCAAGCTTGCATGTGTTCCCGGGCAATAAATCGCCAAAAATAAGTCCAAAATCACTAAATCAGATTTAAAATATATAATGCAATCAGTCACACATGTTACAATGACCTTCAAACCAACTATCATACCGATTGACTTTGGTCCATGTCTCAATCAGCTTTTCACGTTTAAGCTCATCCAAAGTGTGAATTGTTTCCTGAATCTTGGTTCTATCCTTACGGACAGTAGCCAGTCGTTGCTTAAGAGATGTTTCCTTTTTTTCAACCTTGTCAAACTTTTCCAAAACTTGTGGGTCTACAGATTTCTGTATTTTAGAATGACTCTCATTGAGCTGAGAAAGACGTTTACGACATTCGCGCATGTCATGTTGCTGAAAATCAAACTCGGTATCTTGTTTTCCAAAAAGCCTATGACAATACATCATGTCAGTGCATATGCCAATAGTGAGAAACCAACCACAGAGTGTTCATCCAAATAAACTCAACTTTTTTTTATCTTGGATCCAAACATGAGACTTTTCCAAATTGGTAGCAACATGAGCAAAGTGAGATTTTTCGGATTCAAGTTTACTAAAATCACGAACAAGAGTTTGGAGTTCAAGCTTGCTGTCTTCAATGTTTTGCTTTTTCTTGCGCTTCTCATCTTGCAACAGATCAAGTTTTTTCTCGCATATGATATGAGTAGATTGCTCACATTCAAGCTTGGCATTGCCATCCTGATACTCTTTCTGTTTAATATTTCGTTTGAATGTAAAATATCACACAATAAGTTAAAATATCCCAACACTTCAAAGTTGAATATGCATATAAACTCGGTTACCTCGGCTGAAATTTTCAATTTTTCAAGCTGAGTGCATTCAGCAACAAGAGAACAAATTAGCTCGTCGATAGATTTAAGTTGTTCCTGAAGTTGAGTGGCATCACGACGAAGTTGTTCTATCAATACATTTTACATCAAAGCAAAATAACAAGGTATAGGATGGTTCATGTGATTTAGTACTTGCTCAAAACTCCCAGAAAATCCACCCATACATACTATTTACCTGTTTCTTCTTTTGTGACATTGATATCCTGCTGCATTTTGTAAACCAATGGCTGAGCCTTAAGAATTTGCCTTTTTCCTTCTGCAATTTCTGCCTAAACCATGATATATGTAGCGGTAGAAAATGTAGTGTGAATATACAGTCAATGATAAATCCCAATTTAAAGCAAAATCATGTACTTTCCTGGATTGATTTAAGTTTTGAACCACGATCGCTAAAAAGCTCCTTTATCTCTTTTTCAATATTCACTATACTCTTTTCACCATCAGACTTGCACCTAGCACAATCAGCCATAGACTCTTGCAGCTCAGTAAGAGTTTTCTGTAATTGAGCAACGTGTTGCACAATCTATACATACATGAAATGAGTTGACATCATGAAACCAATTTGTGCAAATCTACTGATCTTACCTGCATGCCAGGATTATTCTTGAGCCGATTTTCAAGAGAGTTTTGCTCGTGTGTTTTCAAATCTAGACTTTGCTGCAATCCTCCAAATATTTCTTTTGTGCGAAGACATTGATTCAAGTCGGCATTGATTTTGGCAATAAGAGCATTGACATCGGCGCGTTGCTTTTTTAAATCCTTGAGACGCAGCATGCGAAGCAGTGCGCCAGAAGAAGACGATTTGGATCCACCAGACAATTGTCCAGATGGGTCATAAGTGTCACCATCATATGTAACGGAGCGAAGTCGAACGCCATTGTCAAATGTAACCAACTTTGCCGTTGCCGTGTCTATATTTAAACCATCAAGATTTACAACGGTTATCCAATACATATACAACTCTTTTCAAAGTAAATTTAAATAAAACCACAACTGCATACCTTTGCAAACAAGAGTGGATCCAAATACATAGTCCATAACAACTGCAAGCTCCTCATCTGACCCAACAAGATCAAGAGCAAGCTGTACTTTTCCAGGCGCAAGACTTTTTGCTCTGGAAATAAACTACATTTGAAAACTAAATTAGCCATGCTAATAAAGCAAACATATTATAAAAGCAATTATGGTTTTGGATACAATGTAGACACTTGCCTTTTTATCAACAGAAAATGCAGTGATTTTGTTCAAAGGAATGATTGTTACACGGTGCTTGAGTTTACCCTTTTGCAACAACTGAGTGCCAACAATCTCAGACTCGACTACAACCTGTAAATCACCATCATGGTCAACTGACTATCAAACATTCACATCGCTATTAAATAAGTATACATTGCGCTTACATTGTACAGCTTGCCACCAGCACAAACTTCCAAAGCAGTGGAACTATCAAGATTTTCTTTTGAAATGTTGATGAGTTCTGCAACAAGCCCCTTGACTTTGAGTCGATCGAAGTTGGGCGTGGGATCAGAGTACGAAAACTGAAATTTAGACATGGTGCTTTCAAGTTCATTAATAGCCTATCAAAGCAAATATTGTTAGCATAAATCAAGATTGTAAATAAAGTTGTCCAGTTAAATCCTGCCTCATCAAGCTCGTCCAATCGTATCTGCTGGGACTGGCGAGATTTGAGTAAATTTTCCTCTTCTTTAGGATCAAACGCAATTGAGCAGATTTGTTCTTGAAGCATCTTAATGACACCCTCACTGATTTTCAAATCATTAACAATATTTCCATTTTGTCGTTCTGCTACTTTGGCTTTTGGAATAGCATCTTGAAGCTCGTTGGTTATGTGTGTGATTTTGAGTTGAGTCTGCTGTGCTTTTGAAACAGACGAACTAACTTGTTGCTTGGCAGCTACGATGATTGTTTGAAAATACAAAGTACAACCAAGTTAAAAAGTGTGCAAATCTCAATAAATCATAAACCCAGCTGACCTCGAAGTTGATCCATGTAGCCTCCATCCTGTCCACTAGACGAAGAAACACCAGTGGTAAGATTCTGTAGTAATTCCTCCAGCTTGCGCGTATTAGCCACATGCCGCTCATTCTGTTCAAGAGTAGACGCACATTCAGATGACAGCTTTGCCTCTTTTTTAATCGACTCTTCAATATTCGCTTCAATCTATAAATCACAGATGATTGAAACAATAGTCAGTACATTGCAAAAGCACATCGGTTTTACAAAAAAGAATGATATTTACTTCAGAAAGCGACTCGATCAAAGTCTGTTTATTTTTCTGCTCGTCCTCGATGGTCTCTAGTTTAAGATTGTGCTGCGTGGTCATTTTTACCAGATTTTTGGCAAGCTCCTTGATCAACTTGTCCAATTCGCTGTTTTTACTTCCATTCTATATAAATAGTTGAATCACTTGAATACTATTGCATTTTCCAGAATAAACAGTAGTCTAAACTTAAATGGTTGTAAAATACCTTTTGCTTTTCCTCCATAATTTCGCAAATTTTACCGTCTAATTCATGAATATCTTCAGATAAATACGAGTTCATTGTTTCCAAGTGCTTGATATGCTGGCCCATAGTTTCAATGCTGTTGGTCAACTCCACTACTTTTTCCTGCAAAAGATTGAGTTTTGTGTCATATATTACAAATGAGTAAAAATACACAGTTCAATATATACTACAGATACTACTTACATTGGCGTGCAAATAATCATATGCAACAACGAATCGTTGCAACTGTCCTAACTCGGCATCAATCTTTTGGTACTCGAGTAAAACACGCTTTTCTTGACGCAGTTTATCCAATTTGGAAGATACTTCCGTCTCAAGCAACTGTAATAAAATAATGATAAACATATAAACCAGACTGGCAAATTTAAAATCGACAAACGACTTACGTTGGATATATTATCAAGTCGAGTGTCTTTTTTATCCATAGTCTTGATGGCTTTTTCTTTATGTTCTTCAAACATGCGAGTGCCAGCAGCCTCTTCAATCATGTTTAATATTTCCTGTGGTTTCATATTAAGAACTTTGGTGATTTTGCCTTGCATGATCAAAAAATTGGGATTGTTGATATTGAGCTGAACAGACTGAAACAAATTGGCTACATCTTGCTGATTCTTATTAACTCCATTCACAAGATACTTGTTTCTTCCACCAATAATAATCTAGATTAAAAAACAATGCAATCATCAGAAATAGCCAAAATAGTGAATACACAGAAACTGTTTCAACCAACCTGACGAGTGATGGTGATTTTGTCATGATCATGGTATCCTGGAGGACTGGTGTCCTTGTTGATATTGTTAAAAATGACTGAAACGGAAGCTTTATTGACACCGGCTTGGCCTCGTTTATACACCAAATCCTGCAGATTGGAGGCTCTTACCTGTTGCGATGAACATGATTAATTTTATTCAATCATGTACAAATCAACAGAAACAACATACATGAGCCAAGGTAGAAATGCCCAATACGAAACAGATTGCATCCAAAATGTTGGACTTTCCAGACCCATTGAGGCCAGTAATAGCATTGAATTCTGGATCCCAGTCACCAACAACAGTGCGTGTGGCATAAGACTTGAATCCATCCAGAACCAGTTCTTCCAGATACATGGTGTAGTAGATGAATGCAAGATCCGGATGTCCTGAACTTGTTTAAAAAACGATTTCGGCAAGTTCGGACATTGCTTAAATTTAGCCAAAAATGGCTTAACATGCCTATATTTTAATTCTATTATTTGCCCAAAAATATTCAAACTTTTTTGTTTTTAAATTTACATATACTTATAATAGCATGAGCACTGAAGAGGAGCCTCAATTGGATGCTGGTGTGTTTGTGACATCGTAAACTATCATTCATATTTGCATGGGTTTATTTTCTTTGTTTTCAATACACTGCACTTGATACTTATGCATTTTTCTGTGTATTCATTTCTATGTAAATAGCAGCCGATACAGCTGCTCCAAAAGTTAGCAAAAAAAGACAGCACAGAAAGGAAAAACGTTGGTTTATGTTGGATTATGTTTTAATTGTTTTTTTTTCAAATGCAGCTTGATGATTTTGAACTTGTGGTATTTTCTATTGATTAGCATGGGACACTGACGATATTGATCACTGGAAGGTCGATGAATTCAAGCCAGAGCATAATCCACATCCTTTTCTCGCCGAAAGTTCATTTGCCACATTGTTTCCAAAATACCGAGAAACATATTTGCGTGAAGTCTGGCCCATGATAACAGCCTCATTAGACAAAGTGGTATGTTGTTTTTGGCCTGATGATTAAAGCTCAGACCGCCATTGGCAATCTATTTGTATGAATGATCGATCTGTGCTTGTTATTAACACCTTGACCAATCTGCAGGGTCTAGCATGTGCTTTGGATCTAGTAGAGGGTAGCATTACTGTCAAGACAACCAGAAAAACTTACGATCCATATATTATTCTCAAAGCTCGCGACATGATTCGATTGCTTTCTCGCAGTGTGCAGTTCAATCAGGCCGTCAAGATCCTTGAAGATGGCGTGGCTTGTGACATTATCAAGATTGGTGGTTTAGTTAGGAACAAGGAAAGGTTTGTCAAGCGTCGACAGCGATTGCTTGGACCCAAGGGAAGCACGCTCAAGGCTATTGAACTGCTGACCAACTGTTATGTGCTTGTACAAGGAAACACTGTTGCTGCAATGGGGCCTTTCAAGGGATTAAAGGATGTTCGTCGACTGATTTTAGACTGCATGAAAAACATACATCCTATTTACCACATCAAGGAGTTGATGATCAAGCGTGAACTGGCCAAAGATGAGAAACTTAAAGAAGAGTCTTGGGATCGATTCTTGCCCAAGTTTAAAAAGCGCAATGTGCAGTCATCCAAAAAAGTCAAGATTGTCAAGAAGGAGCGTACGCCTTTCCCACCACCTCAGCAGCCTCGCAAGGTACGTGTTTTTCATGTCTTTCAGTTGAATGGATCTGGTGTATGACTATCAGCCCCAGCAGATATGTTACTAACTAGTTTTGGTACTTGAACTATCGCATTCTAACAATACTATAGATTGATCTTCAAATTGAATCTGGTGAATTCTTCCTGTCAAAAACTGAGCGGGATGCAGCCGCAAGACAAAAAAAGAAGGCATGATATTGAAACTTTCCATCCCTTGATATTTACACCATGTCTTTAAACGGTACTAATACTTGAAGAATTGGTTTGCACATCATTCACATGTAATGTTTTTAGGAGAAACAAGATGCCAATTCACTCAAAAAACAAGAAGCACGACAGGAAGCGTTTATTGCACCAGCAGAACCTAAACGCACCAAAAGTGAATCTAGTCAACAGAAACCACAATCGATTGAGGAACTCAAGGAGAAGTTCAAGAGTAAGAGCAAGAAGCGCAAGTCGGGTGAGATGGAGGAAGACACGTTGCAAAACTATCTTATGTGAGAACCCATTCAACCCTTGAAAGATTGGCTGCATTTGATGGGCAAGAGTTTGAAAATGAATAAACCAGCAAGTTCTTTTTATTGAAAATATATTACATGAACACATCGGATCCAGTATCTCCAGACATGAATAGTATACATAGGGCACCGAATGATACCAGTTTTTTAGGCGAGAGTGCTAAAACTATTCAAAAGTTGAGATTTCCTGCAATAAATTGTACGGTAAATTGATCCAAAATAAAAATGTCTGGCAATCTAAATTCTTATAGAATCTGCTTGCCTGAAATCTTTGGTCACATTCTGTGCTTAACTCATTTATGAGGGAATCATTTTTGTAGTCAGAGAAGCAGGGGTTACAGGCGGTTGAAATACTGCAAGTGTGTCGGAAAAAGTTGTTTAATCTACTCACTGGAAGGTATACCTGGAGACAATGTTACTTTGGGTGACGAATATGCAGATCATACAACAGAAATTTAAATTAAAGCTATTTATTGAACAATGAAACTAGTCAAGACTGAATGTTTTCTCATCAAAATCCAAACGAGGATACACTCTGTTTTCCACAATAAAATTCATACCCAGGACATTTACATCAGCAAAGTGACTATCTTTTGGGGAAATGTGAGTCTGAATTGCTTTTTCATTGTGAATTTTGACAAATAGAGTTTGAGGTAAATTAGAATCTTTTCCAACCAATGATTCCATCGCTTCTTGACACAAGTAAGTAACTGGTGAACCTGTATCAACTAAAAAGATGATATTGCGAGTGGGAGAGTCTGATTTAGTTCTGCGACGACATGCCAAATTCACCATAAGTCTGTGGTTTGGAGCCCAAATAGTTCCCTCAACCGGAAATGACCCAGGAAATGAAGCAGGACCTAAATATTCCAATTCCATAGCTGCAGCAATGATTCGCAATTCCTTAGAGTCAATGTCGGTCAAAAGAAAGTTTTGAAGAGAAGGTTTAATGTAGCCAGGAGGGTTCATAAGAGTGTCCATTGTCATCACTTTTGGTTGGAGAGGGATCGTCGTTTGTGAATTCAGTTGGTTCGTTTTTCTGCATTGACATTTTCGAAGGAAAGTCGTTTCAACTGAGCCACACTTAAATTTCAACCTATTATTCATATATCATGAAATTCAAGAAGATAAGGTTCATTTTATTTTAGTTATTGTTATCAATTAGATTTGCTTTTTGAATCAGAAATAAACCCAATAGCAGCTCCTGCAATCGCTCCTGCAGACATTTCCCCAAAAGATGGTCACTTTGCTGATGTAAATGTCCTGGGTATGAATTTTATTGTGGAAAACAAAGTGTATCCTCGTTTGGATTTTGATGAGAAAACATTCAGTCTTGACTAGTTTCATTGTTCAATAAATAGCTTCAATTTAAATTTCTGTTGTATGATCTGCATATTCGTCACCCAAAGTAAGATCGTCTCCAGGTATACCTTCCAGTGAGTAGATTAAACAACTTTTTCCGACACACTTGCAGTATTTCAACCGCCTGTAACCCCTGCTTCTCTGACTACAAAAATGATTCCCTCATAAATGAGTTAAGCACAGAATGTGACCAAAGATTTCAGGCAAGCAGATTCTATAAGAATTTAGATTGCCAGACATTTTTATTTTGGATCAATTTACCGTACAATTTATTGCAGGAAATCTCAACTTTTGAATAGTTTTAGCACTCTCGCCTAAAAAACTGGTATCATTCGGTGCCCTATTTATACTACTGACATGCCTCGACAGTCATCGTTGAACAGAGAGAATGATCCGACGGAAACCATCCGTCCTAGTTCATCACAGCGTTCTTTCAACGAGAACCATGCTGACAACCACTTTCAACTGCAGGACACTTTCCGCATTCTGCTGGCTACAGACAATCATCTGGGTTATATGGAGAAAGATCCTATTAGAGGTCAGGATTCCTTCAATTCATTCGAAGAGATTCTTCAACTGGCTCAAGACAGAGAGGTTGGATTATGTTTAATGAAGGCTGATGGTTGGCATTCTTTTAGTCGGTTTACTGGATTGAAATATTGACTCAAGCTATGACTACCAAACATGCATTGATAGGTGGATATGGTGATACTAGGTGGAGATCTCTTTCATGATAATAAACCTTCACAAAAAAGCCTTTGTACTGCAATGAGTCTGTTGCGCCAGTACTGTCTTGGCGATAAGCCATGTCCTATTGAGATCCTCAGTGACCAGAGCGAAAACTTTCCCAACAGGTGAAATCTGCATTCCAACTGCTCGAATGAGCTGTAGTATGACTAAGCATTGCCATCACAACTTGTAGATTTGCAACAGTCAATTATCAGGATCCAAACTACAATGTCGGCATTCCTGTTTTTTCTATCCACGGAAACCATGACGATCCCTCTGGTGTATGTATTTTATTCATGGACCAATGAACCAATGGCCTGATTGAATGTTTTGGTAGCTACATTTCGCTAATCTAGAATTTGGTTTTAGGGAGGTAACCTATGCGCATTGGAAGTACTGTCCGTGTCTGGACTCGTCAACTACTTTGGCAAACAGGCTACATTGGATGAAATTCATATCAAACCCATCCTGCTTCGCAAAGGATCTTCTTATTTAGCGCTCTATGGTTTAGGAAATGTTCGAGATGAGCGTCTGAATCGCCTCTTTCGAGATCGTAAAGTTAAAATGTATCGCCCTAAAGAATCACACGATATGAATGACGACGCTACTGAGCAATACATGGATGGAGCGTCTTCCTTACCATCGTGGTTTAACATGATGGTAATTCATCAAAATAGAACTGCTCATGGACGAAACAATTATATTCCTGAAGCGTACTTGGCAGACTTTCTCGATTTGGTTCTATGGGGTCATGAGCATCAATGCTTGATTGATCCTGTCGTAAACGACTCTAAAAACTTTTACGTGACCCAGCCGGGATCTTCTGTTGCCACGTCACTGTGTGAGGGAGAATCTGCTACAAAGTATGCTCTGCGTTAAATCACTCATGAAAACATGTGCAAACTCTAAATCTCATTTCTTGATTACAAAAACATTCATTTTTGTGTATATACTTTTACTAATGTATGCGTATATAATATTCAGGCATATTGGCATTTTGAGTATTCAGGGAACTACATTTGCTGTGGAAAAAATCCGTTTAAAGTCTGTGCGTCCATTTGTCATGGACGAGGTGGTTTTGCAAAAAGTATCGCATCTATACACCAAGGATCAAGCAGCAGTAAATGAATATCTTCAACAAAAGGTTGCAGAAATGATTGAAATAGCAAGAATCAATTGGCAAGAACTGAATCCAGATGTAGATCCAGAAGAGTTTCCCAAACCATTGATCCGTCTCAAGGTTGGTAGATTTAAAGTTGTTTAACATCATCTGCTAATGTTCATGTCTAGTATTTCCAATCGTGTCTAATTGATGAAATCACTAGGTTGAATATACAGGAGGATTCACTACATTCAATCCTCAACGATTTGGTCAATTTTACATAGATAAAGTTGCCAACCCAAAAGAAATCATCAGTTTCTATCGTAAACGAACTGCGATAAAAGGTTCGAGTCATTCATCCTGTTTTATCACAAACCCATTTGCTATTAAACATGTCATCTTGTCAACAAATGAGTTGAATTCTCACAACACATAATATCTATTGTCATTGATGGAATTTAGCCAAACCATCTGAATTTGTCACCATAGAGCCTAATCTTCCTGGGGAACTTGACAAGCTTACAATTCAAGACCTCGTAGCACAATATCTCGATGCTCAAAAACTAGAAATTTTACCCGAGAATGAGCTTGCGGATGCTGTATTGAATCAGGTTGAAAAAAATGACAAGGATGCCATCAAGATGTTTGTTGATAAAACGCTTCGAGAAACCAAAAACGCTATTAGAAATCGTATTGCTCCATCAAAATACAGTAATGCTGCTGAAAGAACATCACGGAACGTTGTTGAATCAAACGACATTAGACCTCAGGAGTCTAGAAACCATATGTATGAAGAAAACGATGATGAAAGTGTAGATATCGAGAATATGGATCAACTAGATCGTGAAATTGCAAAAATCAAACTGAATCTGACACAGGCCTTTGCAGTCAAGGAACACAATATTGGTACTGCACAAAGAAACGATATTCGTCGTGAAGTGGATGCGACCCGAGCTGTTCGACATGTACAAGATGATTCAAACGATTTTTATACAATGCAGGAAACACATGTAGCGCCAAAAAAACGCAGTACTGCTGCATCTCGTACTACTGCAGCAAAATCTCGAGCGAATACCACATCCTATAGGACTACTGTGGCATCTAGTCAGTTTGATGATGACAATGATTTTGATTTTGAACGCAATGCTGATTCGATAGCTACAAAAAGTACTGCTCGTGGTAGGTCTGAAATGTATGCAGAAGCAACAAGCAGAGGTGTACTGAAACCTCGAGGTAAATCTACTGCTATTGCAACTAGACGATCTGAGCCAAAAACAGCCACACATTTCAAGGAGACTTTGTTTGAATCGGATTCGTTGAATTCACTTGACAGCTTTGATAAAGTGAATGCATTCAACAGTAGAAAAACACTTGGTATCGCGTCAGTATCTAAAATTGGATACAAATCAGATATATTTAAACCAACCGCTTCAGTATCAATGCTTGACGAGGTAATCTAGATTCTATTTGAATACAAATTTATTTAGTTTTAATGCACCAAGATCTTGTTTATCTGATACAATTGTGGTATTTGATTTAGGTTATTCCAGAAACTCAGATCAGTCAAGAAAACGATGATGATATTCAAGACGAGGATGCTGCACCACCACTACCGACGCAGGCAGTAGAATCTACACAAGCAAATACTGCTCCTAACACTCGTGGAAGAAAACGGTATAGATTGGTTTGTCGGATTGAAGGAACGACTAAATGGTTTAATCGTTTTATTCAAACCTTGAATTACTAGAGAGTTGCCATCTTCGTTAAGATCTGGAAGTGGAAAATTAGCACTGGGACCAAAGAAACAGACCAAGTTACAGTTCATGTCTAGTCAACAGCTTGGCATGCCGCAACAGTCGTGTGACGACTCTGAATCACATACATTGCGGGAATTTGTCAATAGGGACAAGCGGAGTCGCAAACGATAAACTCGATTACTTTTTAAAAACTATTTGAAATATTCATGGCAATCTAATGTGGACGGATTGGTTGTTGGTGACTGACTCGTAGTGTTTTATTTTACGTGAACACTACGAGTCAAAGTATAATAAACTAGCAGTTTCATGGAATGATTGGTGTGATCAGAGTTACTGGATCTTGTGCCCTATAAGTTTTTAGTTGATTGACTTTGTTCAATTTTGTACAAAAACCGAGCAAATGTTCAAGCCCCAACACAATGTTCAGCCCATGACATTAAATACAACTATTTAACAGAAAATGAAATTTAATGATCAAGAATTCTCATGTTTCCAGAAACAACCTTGTCATGCAAAATGGCGCCAGATGGAATGTCAATTCTGTTGCCATGGTTGGCAACAATAATCACTGTGCCAGATAAAATAACATCAGTGCCAAACGTAACATCACCCGTGACAGTCAAGTGATCCAGTTCAAGAATGTGTGGTGGAGATTGAAAGCGAGATAAAAAGTGCTGCACTTTCTTAAAATGGTCACCCAGCTTGACAATGGGAACTGTGCCAAAAAGGCGTTTGGGATTTAAAATCAACTCGCCATGGTTAAGTTTGTAAAGATCCGAAGTAATGAGGAAAAGATCGGATGTGGATTTTACGGGTAAGAAGCGAGTACGAGGCACGTTAATACCATGAGCACCCTTAAAATGCTTGATGGCAGCACCAACGGCAGTCTCGAGCTGAATCACCTTTTCACCTGAATCAGCAGTTTTGTTGTTGACAATGATCTCCATCGACAATTCCTGGTGCTCAATGACTCGCTTGATGGCGCGAAGGTTAACCCATAAATTGTTGGTATTAAAAATTTTGAATTTTTTGACGGATTTAAAATCATCGACATGCTCGGCAGAAACCTGAGCAATTTCAAGAAGCCGGATAGAGCCCTCATACTCAATAAGAGTGCCGCCCTTGATGTCAGCCTTGGTCTTGTCTGTTACTTCCATGAGGAATTCAGCGCCAGTTTCAACGAGATGTTGAAGAATGGTCTGATCAACAGTAGCACCAAGATTGTCGACATTGGAAATAAAAAGATACTCTTTTCCCTCGGCAATCAGCTTATCTAGAGTGCCTGAGTTGGCTAAAGACTCGAACAAATCACCGTGTCCAGGCGGATACCTAAATAGAGCGGCAGTGTTGATGACAAAGCGCAGTAAGAAAGTGGTCATACAATGTCACATGGGTAATACAGTACATGTTGACTCACCAGTCCCCGCTTTTCCCAACAGGATCTTTTGCAAGAGGTAAAAGAGATTCCTTTTCGATACGAGGAACACGAGACTGATTGTAAGTCATGATGGTGAGCTGCTGACCTGTGTATTTTTGAATGATACGCTTTGTTTCTTCATCAGTGTTGAACGAATTCATAAGAATCAGTGGAACATTGACGTTGTTGTCATGGTTCAAATACTAGGTAGAAAATAAAAGTTGGCCGTTAGTGATCTGGAATGAAAATAAGCAAGTACAACACCCATTTCAACTGATCATTAATAAAATACCTCAATCTGCCGCACAGTCATGTCAAGAAAGGTCATGCCATCTCTGACTTCAATAGCGCTCTTTGGGCCAACACAACCCATTGTGGTTCCAAGACCACCATTGAGCTTGAGTACGGCAAGCTTGGATAAAGCGGATTTGGATGTTTCAGGGGTTGTTGGAGTAAGAGTCTTGTAAGGAATGATCTGTTGCAATCAGCATATGTTTAAAAAGGTCAAAGTTAGTAAGGGTCAAAGTCAATTCCATTAGGCGTTTCAACCAACCTTGTCGCTGCCAGGAGATTTGACTTCGTTCCAATTGCTGTAAACAAGATATGACGAATCAGTCAAGGTACAAAGACTGGACAAAAAATCAATACATACAGTTTGGCATTACGAGACTTTTCGGCCAAGAAACGAGTGAATAAAGAGTAAAAGCCGTCCATCTCAGCCCTGAAAAGTCTCTGCTGCACAGGATCCTTGACCATGCCAACCATTTTAGTGAGCTCATTTCGCATAGACTAGAGAAATAAAGTAAAACAGAGTGAGTAAGATGGACATGAGACAATGTTTTTAAACCAGCGATCCAATCCAAGTCAGCCCAAACTTTTGAGATTTATTGCCAATCAAAACCACAAGGGTCATATGATGGAAGCTTGAGTTGGACACAGATTTCAGCAAGGGAATGAACAGCTCATTGGAATGAATAGTCGAGTGAATCGATTAGCAAGTGTAGATCACATATACATACAATAGCAGCGCTGTTGGAAGTGGTCTCTTGGAAACCCTGTTGGTAAAGCCCAGCGATAAGAAACAAACAGATATGCAAGGATAACCAAGTCAAAGGTTAGTTTAAACACCAACTTTATGAATGGCAAATAAGCATGGCTGCAGATGTAGATGCAGATGCAGATGCAGATGCAATAACTGGATCAGGACAGCATCGGACCACAGCAATAAATCAACACAATGTATTACCAAGAGGGAAAATGAACGAATATGATCTTGTAGATTATTTGAGGTGCCGAGATCCATTGCAGTAGAAGTGTGCTGAGGAACGTCCAAGTGTTCGTTGCTGAGTAATGCCATTGCAGTCAAGTGAATTAAGCGAGAAATATGCTTTGAAAGGGATAATTTGGGGACTGGACCCTATAGTATAGGGCTTGATAAGCTTGGATTCGCTCACTTGTTACTGTTCATGCCTGTATCAAAGCAACTGCTCGAGTCGCTGCTGACTGAAAAGCTCTCTCCTTCTCATCTGGTATGTGGTCGACTCTCATCTACTTTGACACTCACTATCTGATCATCACATGTACAAAACACTGTCTATTAGGAAGTTATCGACACATCCAATGGTTGTGGTCAATCTTTTGATGTTTTGGTAGTCTCTAGTCTGTTCGAAGGAAAGTCTGTCCTGCAACGTCACAGGTGCGTCCCTCTTGCATGATGCATACTTTCTGAAACTAACCCTTTGCTGTAATATACCGGATTTCTATTTCAGACTTGTTAATGAAGCCGCAAAAGCTGAGATTGCCGAGATTCATGCATTCTCCCAGGTAAATGCTTGTCTCTGGCAAGCTGAGTGATGCATGTCTAACCTGTTGAATGTTCAAAGAAAACGTATACGCCTGAACAGTGGCGAGTCATGGTGGAAAAGCAAGCAGCGCAAGAGAGCGATCAGCCATAGGAATCTATATTGAATTAAACTTTGATCTCTATCGTTCTGTTTGATTCATTATTGCTCAAATCGTCATCTTTTTAGAGTGTACACCTTATTTCTGGCTTGCCAAAAATCTATATTTCCTGTTTTACTTTTGGGTTTCTTGTTGAATAAACTCATCAGAATCATGGAGCACAAATGCAATCATGGCATACCTGATTCCGGGGAGAGCACTGTATCAACAATAACTGATCAAAAACTACTTCCTCGGCATCTACAGCCCATTCCTGCCCCTTTACCTGCTGCTTCTTTGGAAGAGGACGAATACATTGCTGGTGTTAGTACCATCATTGAAAGGGACTTTTTTCCCAACCTCCGCAAACTTAGGGTCCAGAATGACCTGCTGGATGCTGTTCAAAATGCCAACCATCTTCAAGTAAAGACCTTGAGTTCCCAACTGGCTCAATTGACTGGCAAGACCTCTGGTAATATTTCTGTTTGATTTGCGTCACCATTATTGTGGGATCTAACATTGGCTTCAGATTATTCATCTACTCCTACTCCATATCCACACAGATCAGTATCAAAAGACACTTTGAATCTGCATGCCTCTGACTCGTTCATGGCTCCTCCAACTCCATCGGCAGCTTCATTTTCAGATTCTGCAACTCCTAACCCACTCAACTCTATGAACCCAGCCAGTTCTGAATCTCAATCTTTGGATACTTCAATTAGTCTAGATAAATTCCAAACAAAATACACATCCGAAGACAATGCATCTTTTTTAAACATTTTGGAACTTCAGAATGAGGCAAAGCGAGAACAGTATCACTGGCTATATGACAAGGAAAAGAAACAACTGAGGCTTAAAAATGAGCACTCGATCGAGTCTACCAATACAGCCACTAGTGCAATGACCACCTCTGGGGTCGAATTGCTTGTCGAGACTCCCGATCGAATGATTAAGCCCATCGATGAATGGAAATTCAAGGTATTTAAACCTTGAATTTGTCCGTTTATTTTTGAAATTATAGACTTGTATTGACTGGTTTTAGGCAAAAAATACACTCATGTACTATCCTGATGGCGCTCCATTGACACTGGCTGACATGGGAGAATTGCGAGGACAACCAAAATCCATCACACATTCTGCAACGCGATTCAATGCTCCACACAGCTCTGAATTAGCTCGTACTTTATCATCTGGCATGTCTTCCGCATCTTCAGAATCCGGACGACTCAATACCCAACGTGTGTGGTCTCAAATGGCCAAGGCTACTCCTGGTTTATTTCACGGAGCTGCTGGGGCACTCACTGACTCTCCCCGTGTGTCTGGGTATGGATTTGTACCAACAACTCCTACTTTTACTCCGGATGAAGACATTGATCCTTCAGAGCTACTGACTTGGGGTATGATTGAAGGCACTCCGTTGCTGGCAGATTCAGGTATGGACCATTCTGGAGGGCCTAGCTTTAAAATTCCAGCAACGCCACGCAGAGAAGAAATTTCAATGCGATTATCCGAAAAGGCATCCAAAGCACTTAAACGACGATCAGATATTGCTGCTGGTGGATCTAGCAGTCGTGCTGCATCTCCTGCAGCTGGAAAAATGACCACGCTTGGAAATGCACAATCTTTGAAAGCAACTTCATTTCAACAACGCATGCTTTCACCTGCTGCTCAAACCTTGCTGGCAAATAGCTCATTAAGGAAATCTGGGCTACGTATTGGTAGCGACTCTTCAGGAAATTTGGATACACAATTGAGAGCATCCTACTCTGGTCCTGTATTGACACCTTGGCGAACTTCATCTCATCGCACACCTACTGCTAGTCAAAACTCTATTTCCACCCCTCACGTCACATCAGGCTTTGACAGCCTTCAATCCTCTAGATCAAAGCGAAACCTTTCTACGACGGATGATCTGCTTGGAATATAATTGCTTTTATTATACTATATTTGTCTATATGAATATATTTGAGATTTTTAATTTATAACTATAAGCCATTTTTATAAGTGTTGTTTTCAACTCTAAATACGCATAGATTTTAAAAACATTTAGAATCTATTTATTCGTTTAATTAAAGTTTTTAAAACTCCAATTAACCATGTATTGTACTCCTGCTTTTAAACTATCAGATTTTTTGGCCAATTTTTTTTGTTGTTTAGGCTCGGATGTTTTTTCGTCAGAATTCTCAGACTCGTCATCTTGTGTATCAGTTTCCAAATGTTTGGATGCGCTATTGGATTCAGTATCTTGTGCGTCAGTTTCCAAATGCTTGGATGCGCTATTGGATCCAGCATCTCGTGCATCAGTTTCCAAATGTTTAGATGCGCTATTGGATCCAGCATCTCGTGCATCAGTTTCCAAATGTTTGGATGCGCCATTAGATTGTGAATGCATTCCCAAGTATTTGAATTCAGTCAATTGATTTTGAAGTTCGAAATCATCAAAAACATTTTGAAACCAGCTCGTTAAGAGATCTCCAAATTGATCACAACATTCAGGCGTTTGTATTTTTTCAAAATCATCATCAGAATTGCCTTCAACCAGAGTTTCTCTTGAAATAACTCTAATATCATCATCTTCATCAGAACTGCTGCTACGAAGAGTTTCTCTTGAGATAACTTCAAAATCGTCTTCAGAATCCTCATCTTCTGGTGTAGCTTCAACTTTGTCATTGTAGAAAGATTGACTCGTTTTAGACGTTTCTCGTTTAGAGTCACCATTCTCATGCTCCTTAAGGTTGGTATTAGAACTCGAAATTTTCCAAGCAGTCTCCGTCTTTAATTTGCATATGCTCAACACTTGATCTGAAGTTGAGGTTTTCTGAGAAGACTTGTCCTCCACGCACGCTTCAAATGAATCGAAAAGCTTTTTCTGAGCCAAAGAAATGCTGCTCTCTACTGTGCTACTACTTGATTTCGCGCAACTAGAAGTTGATGGTATATTTTCATCCGAGATTGGCATTTTCCCAATACACGTTCTCGTTGTCTCGACGTATGATGAAAAGTCGGAATCCAAACCTTGACCAAGACATTCTGATATGGCTGATTCTAATTCCAATTCGAGTAAAGATTGTGACGTTGACTGCGTTCTGAAATAACAACCTAATTGAGCGGGGTTTTGCGTTTGACTTTCGTGTCCTGTTGAATGCTTTTGCTTATCTTGGGGATCGTCTGATGGTTCAGGCAAGACTGGTATAGCATTTGACGCAACCACTAGCATTGAAACAATCGCAATAAATCCAGACTTCATATTCAGTAGTAGTCGAGTTGTATCAGGAATAGAATGACTGGTAAAAAAGGCTAGTTCGAGCAGAGAAATGTGAGTTTGAAGCTGATCATAATATATGGTGAGGTTTTATAGCAGCAGTTGCTAGTGGCAGACTAAAGGGTTAGATTGGCCAAGCCTCCCCATTCCGACATATCAACTCGTCAGCCCTAAATAAGTTGGAAATATAAGCATTTTGTGCTTTCATCTAAACAATCAAGGCATTCTATTTGCTACCTTCCTACGGCATGGAGATAGGGTTGGTATGTCGAAGCCGTAAGCTATAGCATATGATTGGACAGATAAACTGAATTGAATTGGAAAGTATATTAGAACAGCTCAGTTTTCCTAGCAAATAATAAGTACTGGATGAATGACTCGACTGATTGCCGTTTAATTTTTATCTTGAATGTACATACGCTATGATTGCATACATCTAAAAGATTGGAATTTGTGCGATTTATTCAGATTATATAAGAGTGATCTCCAGTTTTTCCGTAGCACATGCTTGCTCTCTACTATATTTGGGCAGTGGTCCTATATTACCAACTAAAGCTTAAACAACGCATGGCTTGATAAGACCCTGTCTTCAACTTTTAGGGTGTGCTTTATGGTATAGCATTGTCCAGGTAGTTTGGACATGATTATACCAATGCTTTGGGAAAACGTTAGAATAAAGCATATGTATGATATGTTGGAATATTACAACGGTTTGCTTGTTACATGAACATGTAAAATGCAGTGATTTTATCCATCCTGCAGAGTATTTTGCTTCGAAATAGCTAATGATTAAATATTCGTTGCGGTTTCATTTGCAAATTGACTGCTTTTTCAATGGTTACAACGTCCATCATACAATGTCCGTACAATCAAACTATCCCCTCATACCCATCTGGTATAGCCATGCATTGTATGACCAGCAGGTTTAAAATTGAATTTATCCATTTCAATCTAAATATTGGGCTATATTGTTGACAATCCAGCCCCGACAAACTCGGATACGTTCGCGCTCTAGTCCAAGACAACGATTGCACATTTCGGAAGTTCAACTGCTGTTTCCGTACCAATCACTCAATGTTTATAGGAGAGTCGAGAGGTTGAAACAGTATGTGACTGATTGGGAACTGTGATGTGAATACTGCTTTGAACATTCCGTTTAGCTGCTTTATACAAATGAGTATGGAAGATAAAGACCAATGAACTTTGTTGATGAGTCATAGGATGTAATGCTGTTCAGTAAATTTGGCATAAATTAGTTGTTCTGCAGACGCCCTTATTTAGTGTATCATTTTACGTGAATACGGCTGTGATTCATGGTTTACGGCCAGCGACAACGAAATGAGAACGGAGAGAAATAAGGATTTGTCAACAGCCATCATCATGTTTGAACCACTCTGATAGTATCAAGCAGACCAAGAAACAAGAATTTCTAATAAAACTACACGATTGGTTTAGGTTAATGTATATGCTATAGATGGAATGCTGAAGATCGTGTCAGAACAAGACCAAAAAAAGATGTTTTATAATTGAATTGAATGAGCAAACTGGCTGTTTCGAGTCAGATTGTCATCACAGCACACGACACGATCAACGATCCTGCCATTCAAATTCATCGATACTTGCAAAACAACAGTATTACTCAACAACTCATAGTGTGGTTGGATAGAACGCAAGTACTTGCAAACACATGATAACTGGTGTTACTGCCAATTTCTCGTTGATTTTATCTTTCCATTCCCATGCCCATTGTCACCAGCCGTGATCCTGAGCGTGAACACTATTCAATCTAATGAGTGCTGTTGATACTACGGAATCTGCTGCTGCTGAAGTGAACGCAGCAAAGTTTGGACATGATACAGCATCTAATATGAGCATACATTCAATCGCAAATACTCCAGATATGTCCGCTACGAATTGTAATGAAAGCTGCACCAGTTCTACTCCATCTGATAACAACCCTAATCATGACAGTGCAGCACATGTCACTACTTGGAGCCGTCTGTCTGGCGGACTGTCCTTGCTCATGACCAGAGCTCTGCATAGCATTCAATCTCTTGATATGGCAAGTGAGCTGAGTCGTTTTACCAAGTACCATCGTCCATATCTTTCATCGGCAGCGTCATCTGGCATCCCAACTTTGGACCCAAACAGTCCGATAGTCTTTCTAGCACAGACCTATTCGTCTCTTGCTCATCCACATTTTCTGGACGATTTTCATTCACGACTATGGATGACTTATCGTAAAGGATTCGCTGCAATCAAGCCAACTGGATACACCTGTGACAGTGGATGGGGATGTATGCTCCGAAGTGGTCAAATGTTGGTTGCAAACGCACTCTTATTCCATGAGCTTGGAAGAGGTAGTACTTGATTCTAAAGCATGGCCAATATGTTGTCTAGTCCATTAGGAAGCTTAATTTTACAATTGTATATCATTGTATTGTCTAACACTACTGTTTGAACATTAGATTGGAGATTGGGTGATTCTAACGATAGAGATACTTGGCTGACTTATTGTAGCATCCTCACAAAGTTTCTGGATGTAAATACAAGTCCATATTCAATTCAGCGTATTGCAACTCTTGGGATTCGTTTTGACAAGCAGATTGGCGAATGGTTTGGTCCAAGTACCATATCTCAAGTTTTAAAGTAGTTTTGGATTGATTCAATGGCATAAACCACTTTAAACTCTATATCCATACAAATCAACTCATTTATCATGTTAAATCTGTTAGGGTTCTTGTGAACGATGATCAAAGAATAAGCTTGAAAGTTCATGTTTCCAATGATGGTGTGGTATACAAGAATGAAATCAATACTATTCTATCAGCTACACGAGACGATGGAAAGACGCCTGCCGTACTAATCATGATTCCACTTCGGCTTGGCGTGGAAACCATGAACCCAGTATATTACCCTGGAGTCAAGGTAATGCTTCATTGTGGATTTTATCGAGTGTCTAGCATTGATGTATATTCATTTAATATCATGTTGTTCTTGATTAGCACTGCTTCGCCATGTCTCATTGTGTTGGAATTGCAGGGTAAAGCTGCTAGTGATTTATATTTGTGAGCGCATGAAAATCACTTACTTGATTGATACTATATTTTAGCGGTCGACCAAATTCATCATTATTCTTTCTTGGTGTAGATGGCGACCATTTGATATATCTTGATCCGCACCATCTTCGTCCAAGTATGCTTCACTTTGATTTAAATATCTAGTGTATATAAAGCACGATGCTAGATTGCACATTGCATCTATTTAACCACCATCATTGTTTTATTTAAACTTGTCAGGTGTGGACAGTCGAGACATTACATCATACAAGATGGAGGTACATGTTTCCAACTAGTTGAACCAACTGTTTTACTATAGATTCTGCATGAAATTGGTATCTAACCCTAATACTTGACATGCTCAACATTCTAGGATCTTTTGAGTTATCATTGTGAAAAAGTCAGGCTACTACCGATTGCATCCATGGACCCATCACTTGTTATTGGATTCTACTGTCATAGTCTAAAGGATTTTGATGTGTTGTGTGCCAAGATGACTGAGCTAGCAACTGGCTCAGCACCGCTGTTTTCCATTGAAGAAATGACTCCCGACTTTGATCCAGATGTGGACATTATTTCTGAATATGATTTTTAAACCAAGTAGACACTTGAAACTATTTGGATAGCATAGTGCTGTTTAGTGATTATAATTGAATTGATCATTCATTTGGTATTGTATCGCCTATTTGTAATAGATTGGGTTTAGAGTTGTGTGAATATACACGGTCAATTCAGCAAGACTGATTTGGTACTGAATGTCAATGATCCAGCACTTGAATATATAAATTGACCAAGCTGTGTATTGAGTTGGATTAGATTCTAGTATCCAAACAAATCAAGATAATTGATCCAATGCAACACAATACTTTGCAGTTTAATTCGAATTTTTCAAAGCAGATATTCCATGTATAATAGAACACATCAAACTAGTTTTGAATTGTAATGATTCTTTTTGGACTTGTTCTTTCACATGTTGTTTTAATCTCATACATTTTAGTTCAAGAATGCATGCCAATCACCACGAACAATACCAACCAACTCAAGGGTTCAATAGCACAATATTGGTCAGTAAATTTGATGATTTATCAAATTTAATCTTGTATTTTTCGTGAATACAATTGTAATTCATACAAACGAATTGTCATTGGTAATCATGGACTTGGACCAAACAGACCTGGAAGTTTCTCCAAAACTAGAATCCACATCTCTACCGACATCTGGATCAGCAGCTATAAGTTCTTCATCCATCAACCCTGCAGTGTCGTTCAAACGTAAAAAGACTTTTCATGAACAAGAGACTGAACGCAAGGCTGAAGCCTTGTCAGAGATTCTCTTGCTTATGGATGAGTTTGCACCCATTGTAAGCACTTGATGGTTGTGGTTGATACTGGTGTATACATTGTATTGACTTTGTTTTAGATTCCTGATAGTGTAACGGATCATCATTTGGCAAGATCAGGGTTTCAATGTGATGATGTGCGAGTCAAACGACTGCTAGCACTTGCTACACAAAAGTTTATTTCAGATATTGCTACCGATGCAATGCATTACTCTAAACTGCGACAGCAGGCTGTTCAGGGTAAAGAGCGACGTCAGACTCTCAAGGTACGTTGAAAGGGTTGACCCAACATGATGGTTCAAACAGATCTGATTCCTAAATATTGCTCATGATGTCAGGATAAGAGAACAGTGCTTACTATGGACGACTTGGCTGCTGCCATGTCAGAACAAGGTGTGAATATCAAGAAGCCAGACTATTATGTGTAAATCCCTTTTTTCAATAAACAGGTCTGGCCATTGATTCGCTCATGTACTTTATTTGCTTGGATCCAATCTTTTTCCAGTATCAATGGATGGAGTAGATTGTGGTTTCGGGTGTGATGTAGGGTGTTTGGAATGTGTCCCGAAATACTTGTGGAGAAGGGGTCCGTAGATACCCTGTGGAGCATGTGGGTAATGCTCAAGAATGATTCCTAATGTAGCCATGGCAGGAACAATCACAGCCATCTCTGCATATCTATAAAATTATTCCGACATGTAAACATGGTTTCAATCAGTCAAGTCACTAAAAGATAGTGGAAACCCCAGTTGGATTAAAACATACTTTTTATACTTGAACCATCCAGCCTCGATAGCCATGGATATAAACCCAGCAATGACTTGCATTGTCAAGTAGGTGTTGAGTTCAGGAAGTCGCGTCTGTTTCTCAATCAACATGGAAGGTGAAGCAATCAATCCTGCAAGCCCATATCTATTTGCAGAATAGCGACATTTATACATCAGCATGCATTTAAAAAGTAAACATCAAATCAAATTGACAACTCACAAAACCATGTAGTCTTTGCCACATATCTTGCGTAGTCTGCAAATACTGTAGCTGTAAATGAGCAGATAGATTGAAAATGCCGACACGGATCGAGCAGACGATATCAACATACGTTTTAATGAATGAAAAACAACTAGATATGCACTATCGCGTGGATGATTGCATCCCGTTGTAACCCGTTTGTGAAAATACTGCGCGAGACTCCAAGAAAAGATGGCCTAGAGTGACCAAGCAAATCAATAAACAAATACTGACTGTAGAATACAAGTTTTAAATCTAGTACAAAAGAACTTGATCCGGCTTAGTTGTTAATGTACTCACCGTGTTGATTACAGAATAAATCTTGAGAAGCTTGGGCAATCCAAGGACAAACACTCTCAAGGCTGCAGTTTCACAAATGGTTTCACCTGGATGGATGACTGCACAGGAAAGTGTCGAATGGTTTCCAGATGTTCCCAAACCACCCTCACTAAACTCTTTTCTCAATCCATGCAACTTCATTAACGCGCTAGCATGTCGATCAGTCGGTTGAACCGTCTCAAACAGGTGCTCAATGTGTGCTTTTGATGTTGACCAAAGAGGAATTTGTGCTATGGGACTATCAGATGGTTGAGTGGATAGAAACCTTGTCAGTTCTCCCGTTCCAATCACTATATTTTCATAATCAGGTCCGAGCCGATCGCGACATGATGATAAATACAGGACAGATCTGAAATAGGAAGGCTAATGGTTGATGTTTAGATACATGCACATGGATAGACTACATACGAGATACATTTTACTGATGCAACTTACTGGAAGAAGATGAGAAGAAAGAAACGACCAACTGCATATCCAATACGCATTGAACAACCAGACCATATACACGCCATATTGATCCAAGAGTCTCGCAAGATTAGATACGCTCTCAGACCAGAGATGCGGTTTCAATGATTTGCTATCCACATCGCACTGTCCATTGTCATTGCCATCAACAGAATGCTTTTGATCTTTGCGAGTAGATGCTGGACGAAACTGAAAGATCCAAGCCCGAACAGCAAAATACACTATTCTGACAGCCAGCGTCAGTGCAATCTGCCTTCGGTCATTCTCCCTTTTAACTCCAACTAACCACAGACTTGCCAATGCACCTTTAACAGCTGACCATCTCCACCCATGGCTGTTCTCATTTGATGTTTTGGAGAAATAAGACGGTGTAACCAAGCCCAAGAGTTGGAATGTGGCCGATACTGCTGTGAATATAAACGATACTCTGGCTTTATCTAATCCAAAATGACTTGATAAGAAACTGTCTGAACGGCTACGACCTTTAGACATGATGGACATGATGGCTTGAAGTCCATAAGTGCCAGCAAAGATGGTTGATATGGACTGGAATATCTGTCTTGGACTGGATTTCAAACGGTGAATGTCTTTGTGTATCTCATCTTCACCCTGCTGATGTTCTAGCAATGGAAGGTTGTTTGTCAATGGTTCTAACGGATGACTCTGCGTTGGTATGGGTTGAATGGAATGCATAGCTAAAAGTCAAGTTGACGATTGTAAAACCAACTCTGGCTTGTAATGCATTGATTGTTTATTGAAAGGCTTGTAGAAAGCAATCATGATCAGTCTATAGAAACAAGGATTGTATCTCAAACATCTCTTTCCATGTGTGTGCTTCCACTCTTTGTGGGCCTTTGGATTCATCGCGATCCATCGATTGCATACTACACGGCATCGAGATACGTCCAATAATGTTACTAGGCGTAGCAGACGATGAATATGCATTGCCAATGCCTGATTGATCACCAGTCATTTTTATGCTTTGAGATGCATTCCATCGCAATTTCTCCCATCGATCTGCAAACCCATCCAATATAGCGCGCTGGCTCTGCAACTGTACTCGAGGGTCAAGATTCAATGGTAACCACTTTTGCACTCTTGGCCCAGTTCCTCTTGCACTATCCTTTGTAGTCGGCTCAACAGTGGCATTTGTAAATACCGATACATCTACAACTCGACTATTAACATTGAATTCATATACATCCTTGGCCAGCTCGTCTGCTTCTATTGACAGTTTCTTGATCTTTTCGGCATTCAGTAGATTCGTGTCAATACCAGATGCATGGGTATGACCAGAATCAGAGTAACCAAACGCCGATTGTCGCGATTGTCTTGAAACCAGTTTGGTTATAGGATCACTTGGATGTAGTAACTCCATCATTTGAATCGACTGTGCTGTGGATTTAAGTCGAGCATTTTCTGTTATAAGAAACCATATTGCTGCTTTTTGCGCATCCATCTAATGATCCAAAATAAAATATAAACGGTAAATATTCAGTAACCCTTTTTTTAAACAAGCTGTTTGGATTACCTTGGCAAGTGTATCGGCATCAATCATTCCTTGCGACTGAAATCCATTCGCCAACAACGAATCATTAAATGGCGCTCCATTAAAAGACTGGTTTCTATCAGCTACAGGTTTGGCAGGAGATCCAGATACAGCAGACCGTTCTAGTTTTCTAATTGTCTTTTTCAGCAAAGTAATCTCCATATCAGCAGCTTCTAAATCAGCTTGCATGGTCTGAACAGCATTTTTAAATGTCGTTTCCTCTGCTTTTGCATTTTCCAGTTCATCTTCTAATTCTTGTACAGTAGTTGACTGGAAATTAAATATTAAAGGTTTGTTACAAAAACTGCTTTGAAAATACAGTAACCTGCACGATTGACAAACTTTTAGACTTACCAATTTATCATAGTTTTCGAGCTTGCTTTTAAGAACCTCGATTTGGGCTGTAGCTTCACCAAGCATTTCTTTCTTATTAACCAATTCGTGAGCTGCATTAAAGATCTGGCTCTCAAGCTTTTCAACCTTGAGCTTCAGCATCCCATTGAGTGCAAATTCCGCTTTAAGAGTATCAGCTCGCCACGACCAAGCAGGTAAAACAGGCACAATAGCTTCAAACGCATCTTTGACTTGCAACACACTATCGAGTGCCAAAAATGTCGACAAAATATCCTGCACCCGTCGTGAAAAGGCCTCTCCGGGGTTAGATGCAAACGATCCAAGCATATCTGCTGAAAGTGTAGAAAGCAAATGTGTCAAGGCGCTATAATCAATTTCACGCCTTTTTTGTTTGAACTCATCTACCATGACTTGCAGCTTGCTTCTCAAAGTGGTAATAAATTTCGAAAGCACTTGTAAAGGCATCAAGGTGTCAAACACCTTATTGGACACATCTATGTTTGGTGTCATGTCTTGATTGAACACTGATTGGAGACTGGCTCGAAGGCGATTGACAGCTTCTTTACAAATATCCACATTTTCAGTAGCATGGGAAAGTAATGATAGTAACTGCGTTGCTTCTAGCATATCTGAGCTTGGAGAAAAACAGTCCTCATCATTGCAATCACCTTTGGAAAAAATGTACTTGATCAGATTTGTTTCAAGCTGAATGCACTCGATATGGTGTGATGCTTCTTCCAATGCAGCCACGAGAAGCGGCTTACGAAGTGTCGGTACAGCATTGTCTACTTTGTCAATATAATGCTGTAAAAATTCAATCAACTTTTCCAAAACGTGGCACAGTTTGAAATAGTTGTCTTGGTCTGTTGGAGTGCTACTTTGAATGTTATTCTTGACCGAGTCGATTCTATTAGATACAATAATATAGAATTAAAAATAAGTATGCAAATAGTAGAATGTTGAAAATAAATAATACAATCACTTTAAACTCACTCATGCTCAATCAGCAACAATTGGTGATACAATCGTCCAAACTTTAAATATGATGCTTCATCTGATGTGACTTCTAGAGCGCGATACAATCTTTTGGCCGTATGTTCCAATCCCAACAAAACACTTGACGAGTCCAAATACACTGCATAATGACTGAGCTCAATACTATTCTGTGCAGTAATACAATCGTTATAGTAGTTTCTGACAACGTGACTTTTAATCGCTATGCGCTGTAACAACAGCAAACATTGTACAACATCGTTGTCTGTTTTAAGATACTCGTCTGGAAGAAAAAGTCGGACTATGCTTAGTTCCTGAATAGTTTGTTCAAGCTGGAGCTGCTTGTCCTGCGCGTCTATGCGATATAATGTGGCTTGTTCAACAGCTTTTTGAAGTTCCATGTTCAAAGCTGCTGCATTCTGTACTTGCGCTTGTAAATCCAGTCGAGTTTTATTTTCAAACAATGGCTCTGATATACTGGCTTGTAGAGATCGTTCATGGCCATCCCTGTTTATGCAAAATGGTTCAGTAAAAACAGTACCATGCACATCATAGTTGGATTGATAGTAGTGCTAATGAAAAACTTACCTTTCATATTGACCAACTAAATCACGAAACTGCTGAATAGTATTTTCACAATCAATCAGCGTATTTCGTTGATCAACCACACGACTACCAAGTTCAGCCAAAGCAGCATCCTTGATATTGATTTCATTGGTCAGCATTTTTTGAATCTCCATATGTGCTTCTTCGAGATCATTATTTAAAGTTCTAAGCATTTCTAATTCTTCAACATTATTTGTCATGATATCCAGTTTCTACAATACAAAGTGATCAAACTCAATCTCAGTCATTGTTCCAGCTTTGACATCTTGATAACATTAAAATTACGTACCTCTCCAAGTGCAAGATTGCGATCGGTCAATGAATGCACTAGTTCTTCAGATCCAAGTGCATCGTCCAATTGAAGTTTCAAATCATCAATAAACTCATGAGCATGGCCAAGTTTCGATTCTAGATCCAAAAGTTTTTGTTGCATGGTCAAGAAAGCAGATGAATTCAAGTGTGCAGATTCAATTTGTTCCTTGAGTACAGTTTCAGTATGATGCGACATATCTCTCAATCTAAATAACAAGGTTAAAGATACACATAAAGCAAGTCAGTATTTTAAATCCAAAAATAAATGACGCCAGCGTTTAAAAGTTTACTTGATAAGTGCTTCGCGAAGTCGCTCATTCTGAAGCTCAAGCTGCCGTTGATTGAATCTAGGCGTTTCTCCAGCATTTTCTACATCAAATGCTTCACCACTAATAAGCAGTTCTTTTTCTGCCTTTATAACATCCACTTCTAGAGTCAATTCTTCAATACGATCCTGCATAACTTTGGCATCCTCTTTCAATACATCCACATGTTCTTGCACAATCTCGTTATCCACCAGCAACATCTCCATTCTATCCATTGCGTCTGCGTTTTCAGCTTCAAGCTGATTACAATGTGTAGTCAATTCATGACATTTTTTCGAGATATCACGTAACTCCATCACAACTTTGGAATGCTTCTCTGTCAAGATTGCCAGTGATGTTTCAGTTGTAGTCCACTTTTCTTCCGATTGACGCAAATTGGCAAGTCGACGCTTATCCTGCTCGTAAGAATTCTGCAATAGTTTAAATTCGTGCTCTAATTGATCAAATTTGCGCTTGGTGACCATGGGTTCTATTGATTCAGACAGAGCTGTGACAAGTGGAGATTCATACGGTCTAATGGGTGTCAATGCAGGTTTATTGAGTGACGCAAGCTCTGACTGTTGCAGCGCTGATGATCGAGCATGATCTGGGGTTTGAGGGATCGTTATGACTGAGCCTAACATGTAAGTTGTGTCAACCTGTCCATCATCTTTTTGAACATCAACACTGTTTTGGTTTATCCTATCCGCATTGGGTAGGTTTTGCAAAAGCCCTTGATCAAGAGCAAAATTAGACCCAGTAACACCGTTTATACAATCCGTGTTGTTGAGCAAGGGTGTGATATTTGATGTATGCGCCTCAGTGATAGGTTTTGGACATTCTGATTCAGCCTTTGCTACAGCAATCGAAGCAGGTGTATAAGATTGCTGTTCAGAATGTTCAGGAGTAGAAGAAAGCAGTGTTAATGGCCCATTTGTTAAACTAGATCGAAAACTGCTTATGTTCTGCTGAGAAGCTGGCTCGTTTTCATATTTTTTTGCAGAAATAGAAGCGCGACGAGAAATAAGATTAGTAAAGTTCTGCAATGCATCGTGTACAGCTACAGATGAACTCTTTTTATCGGAAATATCTTTTTGCTGGGTATTTGGTAAAGCTGTTGTACTAGTATTAGATATAGTAGGAATAGAAGATCGACGAGATGACATATCCGGTCGTGATTGTGAGATCGAGTTGTGGTGAGATTGGCTAGAATCGTGAGCATTTTGATATTCATCTATACTATAGTCTTCAATAAGAGCACCAAACGAAGTACGATGACCACAAAATGCAGGAGTAGATGAAAACTCTGAGGCAGATGGTGATACAGACTGGTACGTAGTTCGAGAAGATGGTCTATTCATAACTGGGGTATTGATTGGATTTGAATTATTGCAGGATGGCGCCGAGTCCAATGGATGATGATTGCTTTGATCATAGTTGTCATCAAACTTCAAGTCCATGTCATCGCGAGAAATGTCTTTAGTGGTATCAATAACGGCAGGAATATTATGCGCTTGTGAAATAAATAAAGCTTTAGTAGTAGGAGTATCATTAGATTTAGTAGCAGTATTAGTTGTATGGGAAATTGCTGATTCTGAATGGGATAGAATCTCCGACACGCTAGTGCCAGCGGTGCTTGTTTGTTTTAACGCAGTTTTTTGTTTTAAAGATGGGGACGCCAAAGGAGATTCGGGCCTGCTGGCATTTCCGAGACTCTTACGATTGGGAGCAGAGAGTTTCAAAGAAGATTTGGATGGAGAAGCTACTGTTGAGGAAGGTCTTGTTTTTGTTTTCGAGGCAGTAGTATCGGTAGAAGGTGGAAGTGAAAGTCTAGAAAAGGCCATTTTTGTTCTAGACGAAGCTGGTAAAGAAGGACGAGAAGCTCCCAATGAAGAGGAAGGACGACTATGTGTAGTAGAAGAATGAGTTTCAGCAGACGATGGCGACCGTGTAGATTGCGACACACGCCTATGATCAGATGCTAGCGTAGTAGAACTCAAAGATTTACGATCCGAAGAAGTCTGAATTGAGTTGATTCATGAATGGGTGGTCAGCCAGCCATATAGGATACGATTGCACAATTGGAATGCACTTACTTTGGTTGGTGCATTTCGTACACCAGTAACTGAAGGAGATCCAGCAGATGGAGATTGAGATCGAGATGGAGAAGAGTCGGACCTTGACAAGGACGTCCGAGGCGAAGAACCGGCCGTCTTTGGAGATGAATTTTTAGGCGAGTTGCTGTTCGTTCTGGTCGCTGACCGACGTGGCGCTTGCAAGAGCGAATCTGTTCCAGCTTCGAATGGAATAACTTGCGATGTCTTGACAAACAATCCATGCGAAGCTGGACACTCAAAGTATCGAAAATCTCCTACAGAACCGTCGTTTTTCCCACTGGGTTCGTTGAGTTCTACGCCAACCCACAAGCCAGCAGCAAATGATGTGGTTCCAATGAATCTGACTGTAGCAACAAGTCCTGTTGTAGCAAGAGTGACAGATTCTCCTACAGCGAATGCATTGGAAGTAGACAGTCGAGAGGGTTTTGGAGAGTTGCTCATGTGTAATAACTGCGATATGTTCTGCAATAACTCAACAAGACAAGTTGATTTTAAAGTTTTGGATTCAATTTATTCAAAATCCTGATGTTGGCAAGAGCGTCCTGCTCACGGATCCATCCACTGCACTGCTATACAACAATCCGCTATGAACGGTGAGTGATAGAACTCCGTGATGTTGCGATCCATTTGGGTTTCCATTGTTACTGTACGTTCCTTGTGTTGCAATCGTCCCTCTGGATGCACTCATAATCTCAGCATTCCCCAGTGCCTGCACATCCCATATCTATTCATTCAATTACATTAGTCTGAGCACACATGTACGACATATCTTGAACAGTTTCTTGCCTTGATTTGTCCTCCGCTCGATCCCGATATCAACGTGTCTGTTATTGGATCAATTGCCAATGCTTTGACCGCATGGTTATGTGCATGAAATGTATTCACCACTGACGCTCCCTGTCTTACATCAATCACATCTAATATGCATTCTTTGAGTATATCTCCTTCACCCTACACATGACTACTTATCCACTTACATATGTATCCCCGTTTACCACCGACTATCAATAGATTATGACGGGGTGAATATTCCAATGATGAGATTCCTGCTTCCCCAATCTGAAACGCTGTTTAAATCCCAAAATCCAAAACACGAATGGGTTGAATTAGTTTAAAATGCAATCGTACTGATGCCATCAAGTGATTGAAATATAATACTCACACTTGATCTTAGATTTAGAGGGTGGAACTAGTGTATCCCACATGCACACGTTACTATTTATCCACATGCACTCGAGTCAGTATCATATGATTGTATTGCATGGCACATGGTATAGTTACAATGACCTGTTATTGGTAGATATGCCTGCCGTAGCAAGAGTAGTAGTAGAGTTCATAAATACAAAGTCGTTCACCGGACCAAGATGACACTGTCTTAAAATCAATGCAGGTCTTAATGCCGACTGAGCTGTATCAAATCGCCACATGAATAAATCGCCCTTTGTATCTGCTGCGCCAAATCGAACCCCAAAAGGATCAAAATGACATGCTGTCAATCGTAACTCTGAGGGGACCGTATATGTTACAAGCTCGGTTGATTGGCCAAATTGATAGAGATTCACACCAGGCACATGATTACTGTTTGTGGTTGCCAAGTCTAAACACATCAACAAAATCAAATCGATTGTGAGCATCAATGTGCAAGCGTGACTATGTAGGCATGGTATATCATGGTGCTTACAATAATTAAGCGAAAGATGTGATTCGATAGCAGTCACACCAGGGATCCTTCGTCTCAAAGCCTAAATTCAGAGAATGTGCTTGGTTAAACATGTCAAGTTTAAAATATAGATGTCAATAAATGTATATACCTCTCCATTGACAATTTGCGCTCGATCATCTAATTATAACCCCACAATTAAAAACAGTTAAAACTGCATAGGTAAGCAATTCTTTAGGTAATGTCAAGCACTCACCTCGTGTTAGTCGGTTTGATGTAAATGCTCGTCGCAGCATTTTCTGAGTAGTGCCAATTTTGGCTTGCAAACTATAGTTGACATCCGCAAGTTTCGACCCAACACCCTTGAACTCTACAATACCCAGTGGTGGAGTAGAACTCGGCGTAACGGGTGAAGCATCACCAGACAAGCCGTTGCTTGCAGCATTTGCAATATTTCCCAAAGCACTTAAATCATCCACAGAATCAACACGATCTCCAATGCATTCTTTTGATTCGTAAAACCTACAGCTTAGTTGTAGATTGATTTCCCGAATATTCTTGTGCGTGGAAACAACCATCTCGTTCAAGTTCATCGGATTGATGGCAAATGCAGTCACATTACTACCACTTCGAAACACAACTTCCGATCGCTCAGTACCAAAAAGTGTTGGGTTAAGCTGGGGCTCAAACACTGCTGCTGAACTCATCATCATTGCATCAGTCATTGTACTGGCTGCACTTTGAGTGGATCGTGTTGATCGCGGAGTACCCGGATCTGCCTGAGTAGTTCCTCCAGAATGTACTTGCGTATTGATAGTCATGAGTGAAGCCGGATTCATCCCACCAGATTCATTCTCATTTGGTATGTCCAGTGTATCAGTCAAAGTGGGTGGTGCCACATCTTGAATCATTTTACGCACATCAAATGTGTGCCTAAATAAATCCCAAAGCGGGTTCAGCTCTGTTTCGTGCAAATAACTCCTCATGTTAATCTCGGGCTTAAAATCCATGCTAGCCCATTTGGCTGTTACTGTTTGCTGCAAATAGAAAATGTATCGACTTATCCCCTTCATAACCGAATCTGCCAAGAATCCATGTGCTTGATCCATTCCAACGTGCACATTAATGACTTCTTTTACACGTTCCAGATAGTGCTCAAACACCAAACAAACTTGTCTGAGCACAAGCAGTTGTATCAGCGACTCGGCAAGAAGAACACACGGCGATCCGGCCCTATATAATGGCAGTCCAAACTCATCAAATAGCTCCTCTTCTTCGCTGTTAAGTTCGTCTTGGTCTCCATCAGGGTGCGCAATGGGTTCACGATCTGCAAGTAGATCATGAATCAAATATCCTAGCCCGCGTCGATCATTTCCCTTCAACAACACTTCAAAAAGCTGATCGCACATTCCAAGAATCCACCAAACCCGATTGTACTTTTTGAAAAACAACGACGTCATAGTCAGGATAATGAATGATGTGACAGAAGTCTGACAAACCACAACATTCGATAAAACAGACTCGCCTGCCTTTTCATTCCAAATATCAAACGATCGTAAAAGACGAATAGATATCTGGTCTAAAAGAAGAAACTTTTCTGTTGTATCTGTAGCAAATTCTGTGAATGCAATATGTGCTAAAGTGTTGGCTTCTTGCACCATAAACTCTGACACATCCATGTTGGATTCGGCCACATGCCCATGTAAAGGTGCAAGTTCCATGAATGCAATTAATGCATTCATCTCTCTGCATCGATGACTCAGTATACGATCCATGACAGTTCCAGGCAACGAAGCGATATGCCTTAGTGCAGTTATACCTTGTCGCACATACGAAAAATAGTCACTGAATACAGGTTCAATCTTTAGCGTGGCTTTATAATCGGATACAATTGTGACTGAACTGTATATGGACTGGAGTACACGCATAACAAGAATCCATGCGTATGTTTTAATACTACGTCGGTGAAGAACAAGTTTAAGCCAATCAGCCTGCGTAAGCTGAAGTATTACTTTTTTTGTTTCCAATCCTAAAACTGGAAGACTTACGACAGGTTTGGGATCGGCTTCCTCTACAACTATATCGTCAGAAAGCTGATCATTCAATGCTGCTAGTTCACGATCAAGCTCGTCGTCAATGTTGCTGTGAACAGGCTCCATCTCACCCCAGTCAATACCTCCAGAGGCCGCGGGTTTCGTGGATTCCATTTCGCTCCAATCAATCGCTGCGCTGGTGGCTTTAGGTTGTGTGATTTCCGGCTCACCCCAGTCAAAGTCGCTGCTCTTTGATAGTACAGGGTTACTTTCAGGCACGGTCGGATCATTTCCAGGCAACAAGCTAGCACGATTGTTTTTACTATCCACACGATCATTACTAGCAAAACCCGTATCGTTACTGTACTCGGAAACAATTTCAACCATAGGCATATCCAATAAATTTGCAGATTGAATAACGTGCAACGCAAGAGCAGGACATCCAAGTCTCTCATACGCCTGTGCAGTAGAATAAAACAGCTCCATCTCCAGTTCAGGAGTAATACTTGGTCGTTCAATCATAAATATTGTCTTTAATCGCTCCTGTAAATGTTTATAGAGAATCAACAGCGCTGGATCGTTTACAACCAATCTATCAGGAAGGGTGCCATTTTTGATTTTAGACATACCTCCACCTGTTTGAGAACCCAATACAGATGTGTTGATCTCATTACTACTAGCACCTGAACTTGTGCAAACCAACGTTTCAAGTGGCATCACAGTAGCATAAAATGCCAAGTCGCGTTTTTTCAACAAGTAGTACAAGATAAACACCAACCACCGATCGCCCTTTTCAATTGCATCTGGCACCAGCGTGTTTAATACCAGATCGTTTAAAACAGGTCCATCTTCACCTTCATACACTCTAACAAGCGCAATAGCAAGCTGTATATCATTCAGTTGCTTAATACAGACATAGGCAGCATCCTTGAGATTACCTGCCAAAAGAAAAAATGCTGCTGCATACTCATATCGCTGTTTTCCCAACAACGCAAAAGCATTCTTCAAAGCTGCTTGACGCCATCGGTCATCGTTAAAGTCGTTGGCAAGAAAACGCAGCATTGCTGCTTGTTCTTGGTGTGAAACTGCCAGTCTCCACAAACCTAGCAATACGTTCTTTTTTTTAAGAGCAAGATAAAACAGAGAACAGTTGACGGGATCTTTGGAGTCGTTGCGGCCAAGATATTGGTTACGAGCAATACATTCAAACTGAGATTTAAGCAAACTGGGGTCGGTGAGCCAAAGACCCAAACCAATATCTTTTGCATCAGACCAATAGAGTTTTCCGCCGTGAAGATTTGTAACAATTTGAACCAAAGTATCTTGACAATCGCTCATGAATGCCCATGTAATATCGCGGTTAGTAAGCCGCGGAAGTGGCAATGCATCTACATTTGAAGCGGTAGTAGGCTGCGGTTTAGAAGGCCCATCTAAAATACGTATAGCAGAAGCAGCTTCCTTTAAAGCAGCGGCAGCCAAAGCTTTGGAATGCATCAGCAGCTTCAAAAACAGCACATAACGAATACCGTTTTGATCCAATGATTGATCACATTGAGCCAGCTGTGCAAACGAGTCAATTACACCAAGCAGTATATCGTGATCATTCTCACTCATATGAGGCATACGACATGTACTGAAAAGCTTTAAAAGATCAGCAGCATCTTCAGGTGTGAAATCAGTCGACACAGTTTTATGTGGTATCTTAAACTCTGTATCAGAAAATAGATCCTCTGCAGACAATTTACGTGCAGGATAAGGACTCCCAGGCGATCCGGGAACAACAGTCGGATCCGTATCACAAAATAGCTTCCAAAGTGGAATAGGTACATCAGGAACCGGCCGACCTGCGTCAATACACAATTTAGAAAATCGATGCAGCATAGATAGAATATACTTGACGTTATCATACTGCCCCCACATCAAATACTGAATAAGAAGTTTGGGGTGATGATCAGGAAACCGTCCATTCAATGCTGATGTCGCTTTAAACATATTCAAAGGAGGTAGATCGTGTTTATCTGAAGCAATATCAATCCACTTGCTGTAAATTGCCGAATATAGTTTTGTCGAAACAAAAATAGATCCGTGTGCAAGCCAGGCAACCGTCTGAATTTCGTCTTTTGGAAAATCTGTAAATTCAAGTTTTATACAACTGATTTGAGTCCATTTTGGCATGTCAGCAGTAGAAGCAAGTCTTTCCTGAATGTAAATAGCCACTTTGGACTGCAGCCCAACAGCCATATGACTTTGACCATCAGAAGATAGAAACCAATCAATGCATTTGACTCGCTCATTTAATGTTTCGGACCATTCGGGGATCAAATTCAAGCCAGACGATCCAATCGACCATACGGTTAATTCAGCAGTCGATGTTGATGACTGGGTTACAGCAGCAAGTTTCCCAAAAGGATCGGCAGAAACTAGTCCCAAATCTGCATTTTTTCTCAAATCAAATTGTGAAACCATTATCCATGACATATTTTGGCGCACGTGTGGGATATCAGGCTGAATAATAGGTAGAGTTTCTTGATCACAATGCCATCGTAATACACGGCCATCTAACAACACCGTCTGGAATACATGTGATCCAATGGGTTGATATGGTGATTGAAAATAAACAAGTTCACTGGACACAGATGCAGAGTGGATTGGAGCATCTATTGATAGCGAGCTTTTGGATACCAAAGTAGTTGAGATAACAACAGATTCTTTGAAAAAAACAACCCAGAGGTATACAACGCCGAGAGCTGAAACGCCAAGCAAGTGAATGGTAGAGTATATAGAGTGTGGGTTAAGAGCATCATTATAGTTGGAATCCGAGTTCTTTTCTGGTGGAATACGAAAAGCGTGCAGTAAAATAAGATCAAGAGAATCAACGGCATCAAGATCTAGTTTTCCAACACAAGTATATGGTGACAAGTCTATTTTAAAAAATGCTATCTCTGTAGGCGTAGTTGCCGCAATTATGGGAGAGTTTGGCATCCAGCATACAGCTTTAGGATGAGTCCAGAAAATAGATCTTAAGAATGAAATGTGTTGCAGGCTTGGTACAGTTTGCAACCCACGCTAAAGAATTAAGTAGTGAAAATAGAAAGTCAGATTACAATAATCAACGGTACATGGCTCTGACAAATCAAAAATACTAAAACAAGTCACGGTTTAAAGTACATACTCGAGGTGGGGATGATTTGTATACAGCGGAAAGTCCAGAGGAATCGGTAGTAATCACATATGGCAAACCAGGATGGCGAATAAATGACTCGACTGAGCAACTGTGACCAGACCATGTATAAACCAAATGAAACCGAGGTGCTGTCCACGCATTGGTAAAGAAATCGTCCAGGTTCATGGTAAAGCATGCCAATACACCGTCAGAGCGACGCTGCACTAGCAAAGATAGTTCTGCTGGGAAATAAATGGCTAGCATAGTTTTTCAAAGTTAAAAATGCAAACAATCGATTGTCATTACCAATAACTATAAATAAAATGCAACTGAAAAGCAATGATATAAAATACCTGATTTGCAAAGCGACTGCTGATCACAAAATATTTGCAATGGTCCTTGAAACAAGTCATAATCAGCAGTATTGATCGTTTGCTCAGTCCTCATAACCACAATTAATTTTGGTGTTCTTACTGGTTTGCAAGACAAGTTTTGAATTCCCCAAATAACTACTGCACCACTTTTCAAAACACAAAATAGCATGTCAGGATAATCCACCAACGTATCTGCAAGACGCTTGCTTCGTGACTGTACCACATCGACCGGTTTTTGAGTTGAGCCCATCAAAAATCGAAGTTCAAGTTTGTCACGAAGCTTATGGGTCGTGGCCAAACCAGATCCAGTAAGCCAATGAACAGCACATATTTGGTTTTCAGAGTCAAGATTTTCAGTTTCCATACTCTTGTTTTTAGCTGCTTCAAGTGTATCAGCTTCGGTCACGTATGAACTCACAACAGGAGAAGGTGCTGATGAAGGGATATGTAGATCCATAGTATCGATGGCCAACGACATGGTAAACAAAACAAAACCAGTAGATAGAGTTGGCAATTGAGACCAAATACGGCAAATTCCATCCTCAGCAATAGTAAGTATAGTATTGCTATTTGCTTCCATAGCAGCTGATGAAGCTGGCCAACGCCATTCCATTGTAGAAACTGGGCCATAATGGCACAAATACACAAAGTCCAATAATTTATCATTTGCTGCAGGAGTAGATTGTGATACGAGTTGGCTTTGCGTAAAACCAGACCTTTTTTGTCGATAGTACCAAATCTTGGGCAGGCAATCATTCTAAAGGACTCGATAGAGTGAGATATCGATCGTTGAATATTAAATACAATACACTAATAACATAAAAAGTCTTACACTGCCGAGAGTGGAAAAATAATCGCCCTGTGGAGAAAACTGAGCAGATGCAACAGGTTGAGCAAGTTGTAGTTCTTGGATTTTTTTAAATCCAGACTGCGATAGAATATTCTCGGTGTTCCATAAAACGACTGTTTTACCTCCAACCAGCAGCATTCCTAGTATAATTTTGGATAAGATTAAACAATGTGATTTTAAAATGGATTAATGATAGAATCTGTTACATATACATTAGATTTATATATAATATACCTTGAGAACTCCAAGAAAGAGAAGTTACTGTATCTGGATGGGCTAATGTAGAAACAATATGCCATTCGACATATTGAGGAGCGTTTTTCTCTGTAGTACTAGTAAAAGAGCCATGAGCTGATTCAGACTGCAGCAACTGATTTACATTTGAATTGGGCAGCAGACTTGAACCGGTGGAATTTGAAGAGTGAG
Organism: Batrachochytrium dendrobatidis JAM81; assembly: GCF_000203795.2. Classification (NCBI taxonomy): domain Eukaryota; kingdom Fungi; phylum Chytridiomycota; class Chytridiomycetes; order Rhizophydiales; genus Batrachochytrium; species Batrachochytrium dendrobatidis. The sequence continues at coordinate 965,149 of NW_006281105.1, forward strand.
AATTATTTGTGGTTTGTTGAATGGATGGAGCAAAACAAGCAACACTGCTTTTGCAAGATACAGCAACCTAAGTATAGATCATATACGTCAGATAAAGTTTGAATGATAAATCAATTCCAGCCATATTCACGAAAATGAAACACCAAACAAGGGTGTTTGTAGAGCAAACAGTTGGTTTGATGAAATGACTGGTCCAGCTTACTGGACAACATTGTGCTTTTGAACTCTGACAAAATGTATTGATCTTGCTCATTTTTGTATAAAAATACAAAACGAATATCTACATTACAGTTTCAGTAAACCCCACATTCTTGACACTTGTTCAATCTACAACTCTACTTTGACCCAGATCAAAAATTGTATGATTGGAATGAAAATGATTGTTGCACTCTTGAAATGTGCAATGATTATTCTTTTAAACTAGAACGCGAGCGTATTCAAGTTTGTAGAATTGTGTTGAAAACAGTCAATCCCAATATCAGGGTTGTAATGGATCAGCAAGATTTCAAACTTTTCAATCGTACAATGTATGACTATACCAAGGAAGATAAAGGGTAACTATAATTGGATTGTGAGCATCGTATGATGGGCGTGTCTGGGGGAATTGAGAATGACAATTAAAGTAGTCGATTTTTAGTAAAAAAGCACAATGGATATTTAATCATTGTCCCAAAGCAGTGACTGCAAGATGGTGTTCCGTTTTACATGAAGATAGCTGTAACTTGAGCCATGAATGTTGAAATAAATATGACAATCTGATAATCTAGATTTGAAGAAATAGCATACCCAAGCAAATTCAGGATGCACAGCAAGTGTGCTGATGTACTCTGATGATTCTATGGAATTGGCGAATGGTTCGAGTCTCTGCAGTAGTTCAAAGTCACCAGAGCATATCAGAAGCTTGTTGCCACTAGCATAAACCTAGAGTCGAGTGAATGAGAAAGAATTCAAGATGAACATTATTACTGATTAGTGGTGATGGTAACCAACACTGTATTACAATGCTTGCATTCTTACTATATATGAATCAGACCCAACAGTACAAGTGCCAAATGTTCGTTCAGTGCTGGCAGTACGACTGCTGTCAAAGCTGTTGCAATCACACCCATTTGGACGAGGTAAAAGTAGTTGTTCTCTGACATGCGGTCTGCTTCCAAGAGGGAATGCAGTCATAGATACGAATTGACAATATAAACTGTTGGCAATGTATCTGCCAATATGTTGCTACTTGAGAAGGAAACTACTGACCAAGCTCGCGTTCAGCCATTGCATTGGATTATACTTTGGCAAGTTCAGATTCGATCACGTTGATATCGATTCAAACGAATGTCAGTTGTTTAATCCAGTTCAATCTAGTTTAGTTTAAACTCGATTCAATTCGTATGAATAATAATGTGTTTAAAGCTTGCGTTAAACATATTATTCTTGTCGCTGTTTTAGCTGAACATAAATTGAATTCACAAATTATTTTTTCTTTCCTTTATTCACATTTAAAATCATCGCATCATGTACTCATCTCGCATGTCATCCATTGCTAGACAGTTGGCTGTCAAGAATGCTTCCGCTTCATTTTCTCGATCCCACACTCTCTCCTTGCGTAGTCAGGTACGATACTTTGGTTTTTATATGAGCGCAGCAAGTGCTTTGTGGTTTTGATCATCAGAATTGATCCATGGCTTGATCATCGCATCTATACTTACCATTGTTTTTATAAACCCATGTTTATAGCTGTGTGCTGCTGGCATGCCTCGTTTTGCCAGGTAATAATATTGATTCAACTGTACTTTGGTTTGAAACTGATCCACAATGACCGTAACTAACTATACTTTTCTTTTTTGATCAATTCAATCTTTGGATTATTTTTCTACATCATCACTTGGATTTCTCAATGAAAATAGTGACAAGGTTCAGGGACAGGTTATTGGTATTGATTTGGGAACTACAAATTCCTGTGTTGCTGGTAAGTTTACCCTGTTTGATTTGTAAATGATTCTTATTTCAATCACTCGAGGCTTTTCTTGAGGTTTCTTTCACATGAGCATCAAGAGTTTAAACTGATCCAATCATACTGGATAACTCTTACAAGCTCTATTTGACATTCATTGATCTCTTTTCAGTCTTGTTTTTGGATCAATCTTGATGTGTTTTTCTCGTTGATCGAAATCGAATTTCTAGATCATTTTTTTGCAATTGTTTCCATCTGATTCCTGATCAAATTCCAACTAAACTTTTGAATTAAATGGCAATCTTTCCCATCTAACTCGCTATACTTTGAACCCTATACATTACAATCATGCAGTTATGGATGGAAAAACCCCTCGTGTGATTGAAAACGCAGAAGGTGGTCGTACCACTCCATCCATCGTTGCTTTCTCCAAGGATGGTGAGCTTATTGTAGGTACACCTGCCAAGCGTCAGGCAGTTGTTAATCCAGAAAACACTTTGTTTGCCACCAAGCGTTTGATTGGTCGTCGGTTTGACGATGCCGCTGTCCAAGAAGACATGAAAACCGTCTCATATAAAATCATCAAGCACACTAACGGCGACGCTTGGGTCGAGGCTCGTGGCAAGAAATACTCTCCTTCCCAAATTGGCGCATTTGTTTTGCAAAAAATGAAGGAAACTGCCGACGGCTTTCTTGGAAAATCTGTCAAAAATGCTGGTGAGTTTACAATGGCTTAAATTTGATCATGACTGCATATTGACACGTAGATTTGTTTAGTGGTTACTGTCCCCGCATATTTCAACGATGCTCAGCGTCAAGCCACCAAGGATGCTGGTCAGATTGCCGGTCTTAATGTTCTTCGTGTGATCAACGAGCCTACTGCTGCTGCTCTTGCATTTGGTGTCGACAAGGAAGGTGACAAGGTTGTTGCCGTTTATGATCTCGGCGGTGGTACTTTTGATATCTCCATTCTTGAGATTCAGAAGGGTGTATTTGAAGTCAAATCCACCAATGGTGACACCCATCTTGGTGGTGAAGATTTTGACAACACTCTTGTGTCGCACATTGTGTCCGAGTTTAAAAAGGAATCTGGCATGGATATATCCAAGGATCGCATGGCTTTGCAGCGTATTCGTGAGGCTTGTGAAAAGGCCAAGATTGAGCTGTCTGCTACTGTCCAGACTGATATCAACTTGCCCTACATTACTGCCGATGCTTCTGGTCCAAAACACATTAATACCAAACTAACCAGATCACAGTTTGAGTCTCTTACAAAATCTCTTATGGACCGTACTATCGAGCCTTGCCGCAAGGCAATCAAGGATGCTGGTGTTTCCACCAGTGAGATCAATGAAGTTATTCTTGTCGGTGGTATGTCCCGTATTCCCAAGGTTCAGGAAATCGTAAAATCCATCTTTGGCAAAGAACCTTCCAAGGCTGTCAATCCTGATGAGGCTGTTGCCATTGGTGCTGCCGTACAGGGTGGTGTTTTATCCGGAGAGGTTACTTCCATTCTCTTGCTGGATGTTACTCCCCTTTCTCTTGGTATCGAAACTCTTGGAGGTGTTATGACCAAGCTTATTACCCGTAACACCACTATCCCAACCAAAAAATCTCAGACTTTCTCCACTGCTGCAGATGGTCAGACTCAGGTTGAGATCAAAGTTTATCAGGGTGAGCGTGAGCTTGTTAGAGACAACAAGATTCTTGGCCAGTTCAACTTGGTCGGCATTCCTCCCGCACCTCGTGGCATTCCCCAGATTGAGGTTACCTTTGATATTGATGCTGATGGTATTGTGAACGTGTCTGCAAAGGACAAGGCTACAAACCGTGATCAATCCATCACTATTGCAGCTTCTTCTGGTCTTTCAAACACTGAGATTGAAAACATGGTTTCCGAGGCAGAAAAGCATGCCGAAAGCGACAAGAAGCGTCGTGAGGTTATTGAAGCTAGCAACAAGGTCGAGTCTTCCATTCACGAAACTGAAAAGGCTATGGTTGACTTTAAAGACAAGATTGACAAGGAAGAGTGTGATAAAATCAAGGAGCAGATCAAGCAGTTGCGTGACCTTATGGCCAAGGGACCTGATGCACTTACTCCCGAGGAGATCAAGGAGGCATGCGACAATCTTCAAAACGCTAGCTTGAAACTTTTCCAAAAGGTGTACGAGCAAAAGAACCATGAAGGTACCGAGACTAAAAAGGAAGATGGTGCATCCGATGCTGAGTTCAAGGATGCCAAGAGCAAGGAGTAGATTGAAAGTGATGTTTGACAAGATAGCAATGTTTTATCCATTGATTTAGAGCCGTATTCACGTAAAATGAAACACTTGTATTGATCTTGCGTTCAGAACCTCTATTTCGCTTTGGAATAAACAATATTTAAATATTCGTTGCGTTTTCCTATTGAAAATTGATTTCAAGACATTCTCAACTTGTGGGCTTGGAATTGTCTGATGAGCAAGTCCGTTGTTATTGCTAAAGTAGTTTTTTGCAAAAATTGATAAATAGGGTTTTACACCTTGCTGTTTGTAGAGTTTTCTCGAAAATAATTGAGCTCAGAATATGAATTACAATGTGATTGTACAGTGTACGGTTATGCAAAAACAAAAGAAATCACTACATTTACAGTCATATTCACGTAAAATAAAACAAGGTCGGAATACATGATAAACAGTCAAGTCCGATTGTTGACAATCTTATTGGGATGCATTATTTTATAAACTCATTAGTTGACTGATCGTTGTGCTTATTCTTGTACAAATATTCACATTTCTGTCCCAATACATTCCGCATCCTTGACATCTGTTCAACCTCCAATTCTCCTTTCCTCCAAAACAAATACTGGGTGACCTGCATGTAGAGTTGCATTTCCAACTGTGGTTTTGAACTATATTGCAAATATCTGATATCAGGATACAAGAGTTTCAATAGAAAAAGTAATCAATTTTTAATAACGAATATTCAATCATTGTTTATTCGGGAGCAAAATAGTCATTACAAGATAAATACAAAAGTGTTTCATTTTACGCAACTACGGCTGTAAAATGTCTATTATTGAGAAGCAGCGCAGCTAACTCCTAGTAGGAATGCACGAGTATTTAACCATTGTATATTCCAAAACAGAAAAGGTAGTTACGGCAAGATGGGTATGTGCGTTTTGTTCATATAAGCACGGCAGTAAAATATACGATTTTACTTGGTGCGTACACAAATGCGTTTGGTGGTAGCGGGTAGCTTGGGCACACTGACTCTTGCAACTGATTGGGTGCGATCTAACCAGGCCACCATTTCGTTTAGATCGGCATCATTGGGAACAGCGATTTGAACCTTGATAGAGGGAGTCAGCACATGCATGGTCCGATCATGTCCTTTGTAGGATACCCCAATGTTGATGGAATCATGTGGAGTCGATGGGGGTACAATGATGGTGTATTCGTACATGGTGTCCTCGAGAGTCTTGGTGATTGTGCCGGGAGTTGAAGGAGAAGGCGGTGTTGGCAATGCCAGATCCAGTAGTGGCACATAGACTTCTTTTGGCTTTTGAGGATGTGGAGAATGTGAAGGACGTGAATCGGCCCGAACTGGCTTCTCAAGTGGCTTGGGAGGTGACTGTGTTTGCTGCCTTGGCAACGGTTCAAACTGTTTTGGCATCTGGCTAGGTTGGAACCCTCTTTGTGCATAGTTCTGCTGATAGCGCGACGGATACGTGCACATCTCGGCTGAGTCGCTACTATCCGAGTCAGAGTTTTGATCATACATGCAAGAGTAGCATTGACATCTTGGATGATGGAGTTGGGGCTGTCGATAGCGGCGTCTGCCTCGCGAAGCCCATTGAGGTTGAGTCTTTGAAAAGTAGTTTGGAGAAAACATGTTGAGAGTAAATGTTGATGACTGAAAAGAACCGATGAATTCTCGTTTTATAACTTTTCTGATTAGCTTAAATTTCTGAATTTGCCCTGAACCGCGTCGATATTGCTGGAAATGTATCGCATTTTCTAGAACACTCGAATGCTCCGCGTCATCTCACCAAAAATTAGCCATATTCACGTAAAATGAAACAAGGTCGGAATACATGATAAACAGTCAAGTCCGATTGGTGACAATCTTACTGGGATGCATTATTTTATAAACTCATTAGTTGACTGATCGTTGTGCTTATTCTTGTACAAATATTCACATTTCTGTCCCAATACATTCCGCATCCTTGACATCTGTTCAACCTCCAATTTTCCTTTCCTCCAAAACAAATACTGGGTGGCCTGCATGTAGAGTTGCATTTCCAACTGTGGTTTTGAACTAGATTGCAAATATCTGATATTAGAATACAAGAGTTTCAATAGAAAAAGTAATCAATTTTTAATAACGAATATTCAATCATTGTTTATTCCAAGGCAATCACTGCAAGATACAAAAAATTCCATTTTATGTAAATACGGCTATAAATTGAGCAATTTCACAAACCAAAAACTTGCAGGTTTAAAAGTGGATTGTTGAGATATAACCAAAAATATATATTTCCGCTCGCCTCTATTCCCATTGTTAGCTATAACCTCACATCAAATGTATTACTCGAAAACTAAATCATCATAGTCATTATCAGCAATCGAATCGTCCACATCAACAATATTCATAATAGGCTGGCCGCTATCTGGTCTGAAAGTATGGGAAATCTGCGCATCCTCTTCAACTTCCTCAATCTTCATCCGTACAGACTTTGTTTCCTTCCATTTAGAGATCTTGTCATCATCATTCAATCTTGCTTCAACACCATAAGAGCCACGATATATTTCAACACAGCTAGAACGCTCAATATCAAGCTGAGAATATACAAAGGAAGTGGTTTCACAAAGCAATAGCCCAGCATCGAAATCCTCTATAGCAGCAACATAGTTGGCACGTTTGGTTCGTGCTTGTCCACGACGAAGGTAGGCCTTGGATTTAATCTCTCCTGTACCCAGCGCAATAGCATCTAAGATCAACCTATTTGGTTAGCGATTCAGAAATATATACCAACTGTAAATAAAAGTAGTAGAATGCTTACGAGTCGCGTCTATTTCAGCCGATTCATAATCGCAGAGCTTTAAATATGTAGCAGCACGATTGGTTAGCACCTGTGGAGTAGGATGAAGATCCAGGCTTCTGTTGTAAAATTTCAAGGCTTCCGAGAAATCATTTGTCTTGAAGCATTCGTTGCCCTTGTATTTCTCCATCACTGCCTGATACTGTTTTACCTCTTCATCCTGCGCGAGAATCGGTGAAAGCTGAGTGGGTTGTGATGGCTGGATAGGTGGTGGTGTAAGTTTGGCAGTTGGACGAATAAGCTTGGGTGCCGATGGCAATGGATGTGGGAGATCAACCTTCTCCAAAGCCTCTTCAATATTAAACTTTTCCCATGCACGGTAGTCTGAGGATTTGATCCGGCTAGGGTTTTTGCTTGTAGACATTAACGGTTTGAGATTTTCATTTGGCACTTTGAGTCGAGTATCGTTTTTTTGACAAGTGGCTACAATATCTCCTGTTTTGGATGATGCAGACATTGTGCCTCGGATGGCTGGTAGAATGCGCGTATATTCAGATACTTGAATAGCATTAGATAAACCTTGTTCATTCATTGGGTCAAGAAAGTCGTCATTTAGTGTTGTTTTGGCATCAGGACAAGTTTTTTTTCTGGCTAGCTCTGCATCTTTTACGGATATACTTGATACCCATTCCTGTAAAATATGTCCATATCGGGTTAAATTTTGGTTTAGGTAGGGTTAAGCGTCATACAGTAACTAATTTGCGGACAACTTACTCTTAACTCAGCATCAATATTCAATGAAATAGTTGCTGATTCAACAGCAGAAAGCGGTACAATTCTAACGAATCGCAATGATTCATAACACAACTACAAGCATCAGATCTATTACTGTTTTCGACAAGTCTGCTGCTCATAAACCATAGCGAAATCATGATACGACAGTAAAACTTACCGTTTTAGTTGCGGACACAGAGTTTCAATGCGAACAAGAATCGCTTCTTCCAATGCAGGATAAAAACCTTCTTTTCCAGACCTGAAACTCAGAGTTAGTTTAATTTTTAAACAAGTCATGATATTGGGAGATAGACTGAACAAAACAGGCTCTAATGGGCATTACTTGAGTACTTTTAATAGCATGGACAACTCGGAAACATCCTTGCAGGTTTCAACATATGCGTAATCCAGATGCTCGACATTGTAGTCAGCGACATCGGGAACTGTATATTGATTGAGGAATTCGGATTCGTTCTTTGGGTCAACAACTTTGGCTATTTGTTGGAGGTCTCTAGGGCCAAGCATAATGGGTTTATTCAGTTTAAAGAGTAGTTGTAAGAAGAAAGCTATCGAATATATTTATCAACATGGTTTAAAAGAGCGGAGTTCTCGACTCGCAATTATCAGTTTGAACTCGTAGTATTCGTTTAAGCCAATTGCTAGACTTTACTGCCGTATTCACGTAAAATAGACCATATCTTGCAGCGATCGACTCTGAAATAAACAATAGTTTAGTATGTGTTGTTTTTCCAGTACATATTGACTTGGATAGACGTCCTCAACTCGTTGGTGTCTGAAATTGATTGACACAACCTCATTCTTTACTATACTCGAGTCATTTATACTGGGTTAAAAATCGACAATAGAGTAGTGTAGTGTAGCTCCAATCTGCGCGCCGTTTGTTGAATGGTTGGTAAACCATATCTGATCAAATAGTTGTTTTGTGGAATGGAATATTGTTTGGAATAACATGCGTGTTTTGGAATGTTGCATGTCATTGTTTAAAAAGTCTTGACAACTTGATCAGTTTTTAAACACACCGACCATCATAGGATACACAACCAAACTATAGTTTTAAACTAGTGTGTTACACCCTGCATTTTTGAGTTTATGGAATCATACATTGTGCGATCATCAGATTCATACATTGCAATCCAAACATTTGTTTGGATAGTGTCGACAAAATTCTGAACATATTCATTGTTGCCAATCTGTCCGACTCAAGAGTTGGTTTTTGTCGTAATATTATCATCAAGATCATTGACATTGTTGACTGATATTTGCGTTTGAAACGTCTCGTCATTCAAGTGTTGATGACCACAGGGTTGTTAAACCATCAATCAATCATTTGATGACAATCTATTATAAAAGATAGATATTCATACGTAAAAGGACATATTTGGATGATGAACCAGCATAAACTGTTTGTGAACAATGGTTTCAAGAATACAATCTTGTTCAGTAAATTGGCAATAATTCAACATGAGACTGTTTATTATGCATTTTAGCCTATTTGATGCTCCCTTATGTGGATACAGCACATCACCAAGTCGTTAAAGCTATATGCTTACAAAACGACCGTTGTTAAGGGACAGCCGCTAAGCATGAATGATTTATGCATCTATCTATTATGGCACAAGTTAGCGTGGCACTATAGAAACAGTATCAAGCGTTTGTGACATGGTGCTAGAATAGGGAGGACCAATTAAAAGGATTGCTGAAAATAGTCTGGATGAAAAGGATGGATAAGCTGAAGGGCGACTAAAGATATTGAGAATACATATTTTGAACAATAATCTTTCATCAACTTAATACCAGCTGCATCGATTGCGAGTTATACAAACTGACTGATCATACCTCGCATTCCATAATTCCTCAAATGATTGTTTTTTTGGTAGCAGTTTTAGCTGCTGCATCTTGCATCAATGCTCAGATTCCTACAGAACAACCTGCTTTTGTTGAACATGCTTGGTCCAAGTATAGACCCATCAACCTTTATCGCGATGCTGGATTGTTTACCTTTTTCCCATATACTCTTGAACAGCGAAATGTTCTAGTGTCAAATGCCGAAAATGTATTCAAGGCAAGTTGTCATTCCATCACAATCTGATACCATAACCAACACAATATATTGCAGCATATTATTAACTGACCAACACATTACAATCGAATTCCAATGATTCAACATGTCCAGGCATGGGTCAATTTTGAATCAAAAATGAAACATCATGGTCAAGAGGCAAATCCGTATCCTGCTCTCGAGCATATCCGAAACAATATCGAAACCCTTACTGATAAACAGCTCCAGCTTGGGTTACTGGATGCATTCACTCGAACTCGCGATGCACATACTTTCATGACGTTAGCTGGTCCGTATAGTTGCTTTTATGTTACCACGGGAATCTTTTTTCAATTTATTGATGGTCCAGGAGATATGATCAAAAACCCAACAATCGTCGTCAGTAAACCCGTCAATCGTGAAATATTTGACCTACTACGTAATACTGCTTATAGCCAAATTAGAGTTGGAGATCAACTTGTCAGTATTAACGGCCTCACTTTTTACCAGTGGAAAAACAAACATCGAAATGTCATTGGTGGGTCTACCGAGTCTCATAGTCAGCGTTTAGCATTAAAATATTTGACTTCCAGGCATGGATCTCATACCCCACTTCCTGATGAAGACTCTATCAAGCTTAAACTAAAATCTCGTGGCGGCATCATATACGAAGTTGATGCACTACACATGTCTAAGCATCGATATAGCTGCTGGAAGTACTCCAGTAAACTTTACAAACATTTGACAGGCGTGGTTCTCAGTATACCTCTAAAAAATACAGTTGCTGTAAAATCCAATAGTCATGCCTTGTCAACTACAACAGTCGATGATCGTACCACAAGTTCCCAATCTACCAAGTCATTGGTCACTCCTCGCCATATTCGAAAACGGGATCAAAACAGTCAATATCAAGACACAGGACGATTGTCAAAACGTGATTTACGGATTTCATTTTATCAAACGAGTATACTCGGACTATCTTGGACAATTTGGAGACCCAACGATCAAAACATGGGAATAATCAGACTGGCATCGTTCAGCTGCACGTCCCGCACAACAAACATGCAAAATACTCTTGAAGCCATTCTTGAAGTGACAAGACTATTGAAGACAGTGCTCAAAAACACCAATTCTATTTTGATCGATGTTCGTGAAGGTGGTGGTGGATGTCCAATTTTTGCAAATGCCATTCCACAGCTATTCAAGAGCAAGCTTGAACCATTTCAAGTGAAATATCTCATAAACAAGGTCACATCCAATATGTTTGCAAATTCACCCGAGGAATTGAAATCATCTCGTAATGCTTGGTCCAAAACACCAGCTGGAAGCAAGTATTCAGTATTGCATTATATTATGGATCCAAAGGAATTAGGAACTTACAATCCGATTTATGATAAACCAATGGGTGTATTTACCAGTGGTAATTGCGTTTCTGCATGTGAAGTCATGACAGAATCCGTGCAGTCATTTGGAATCGGAACAGTGTTTGGTGAAGATGTCACAACGGCAGGTGCTGGTGCAAATGGTTGGGATCTAGATCCAGAACTTATCTTTTATGATCCGACAGACTTTAAACCAATGCCATTCAAAAAAGAGTTGACATCTGATACCAAGGAAACATTTTACAACGGAATGGCTGTAGGTCATCGGGCATTTGTCCGTAATGTCAATCATAAAGAACATCCGATTGAAGATATTGGCATCGTATCTGACG